>NW_007247307.1:414157-416691 GCF_000164805.1 Carlito syrichta | reverse complement strand
GTCGAGACTGCGGTGGCCGGGAGCGGCCACTGCACTCCAGTCTGGGCGACAGAGTGAGATTCCAACTCAAAAAAAAAAAGAAAAAAATCTTTAGAGAAAATATAATACCTGATCACGATGAAAGCCCTTAGTAAACTAGGAATAGAAAAACGATGCAATCTTCCAAACAGATTTATCTAAAGTCTACTTTACCAAATCTAATGATGAAATGCTAGAAGCCTTTTTTTTAAAGATCAGTGTCTCCGTTCACTCTGTATTGATAGAACACAGTATCTGTGGTGGGGTAATTTATGAAGAAAAAATGCTTATTTGGTTCATGATTCCACTGTCTGGAAAGTCATTCTGCATCTAGTGAAGGCCTCAGGCTGCTTCGACTCATGATGGACAGCTCAAGGGGAAAATGTGCAGAGATCCCATGGCAAGAGAGAGAGCCAGGGCAAGAGACTGAGCCAGGGCAAGAGACCAAGGAAGCCAGAAGTTTTCTAACAACCCACTCTGGCAGGAACTAATCCATTCCCACAAGAGAAAAGAACTCACGCATGGGCCCTCCAGCCCCCAACACAGGAGGTCATCTTTTCCTGAGGAATCTGTCCTCATGAAACAAACACCTTCCACTAGGCTCCTCCTGTAATACCATCATCCTGGGAATCAAATTTCAACATACGTTTTGCCAGGGACCAGCCACATCCAAACCATAGCAATTAGGAAGAAGAATAAAAACCATACTGGCCAGCTGTGGTGGCTCACACCTGTAATCCCAGCACTTTGGGAGGCTGAGACTGGAGGACTGCTTGAGGCTAGGAGTTTGAGACCAGCCTAGGCAACTTAGTGAGACCCATATCTACAAAAAAATTCAAAAATTAGCCAGGTGTTATGGGTGTGCCTGTAGTCCCATCGCTTTGGAGACTGAGGCAAGAGGATCACTTGAGTCTAGAAGGTCAAGGCTGCAGTGAGCTATGAACATGTTACTGTCCTCCAGCCTGAGTAACAAAGTGAGACCCTGTCTCAAAAAAACAAAGCAAAACAAAAACACAACCATATCAACATTTACGTTCACTGTAAATGGATAAATATTTTTTGTTAAAATGCAGATTGTCAGAATGGATTTTAAAAAACTATATGCTATTTTAAAAAGAACTTTAAACAGAAAGAAATAGGTTAAAAGTAAAAGGGTAGAAAGACATATGCAAACAGTAAAGGCAGTTATTTCTCATGAAGATACAGGATACCACTTTACACCACTAGAATGGCCCAAACCAAAGACGGACAATACTAAATGCAGGTAAGAACTTTCTCCCTCTTTTGTGTGTGTGTGTGTGTGTGTGTGTGGTGAGTGTGTAAACTGGTTCAATCACTTTGGAGAACTGTTCAGAAGTTTCTCATAAAGTAGAGCCCACATCTATCCTATGACCCAGAAATTTTACTTTTAGGTATTTACCCAAGATAAATGAAAAATGTATGTCCATAAAAAAAACTTACATACCGGTGCTTTTCATAATAAACAAACTCAGGAAACAAGAAAAACATCCAGGAATAGGAGAAGGGATCAATGAGTTGTGTATACCCATACAATGGAATACTACTCAGCAAGAAAAAGGAATGGATTACTCCTAATTACTCTACAATGTGGAGGAGATTTGAAGATATTTGTCCCAACTAATCATTTTTGAAAGAGAAAAAGAAATTCAGAGAGTACTACAAATTACCTCCATTTAAAGATTGAAGAAATTCAGATGAAATGATTCTATCTTTGTGTGGATTTCAAAGCTAGGATTTGAACTCAGTTCTCATGTCAAACCCCAAACTGCCACACCAAAGATTGAAGGAAAAAGGGAAAAGCTAAGCATCAATCTACCCTGGCACTGTGCAATAAAAATTTCAGGATTCGAACATCTAGCTTACTCTCTTTGAAACTGCAGTCACCAGGGAAAAAACAAGGGACCACAAGCCACGAACACTGCTACCAAACAAACAAAAGAACATTTCCCCTGAAAGTTTGTTGTTCTGTGGAGCGAATAACAAGTTAAACGTTTGCAGGCTTCCTATTGGAACTCTGAAAATGAATAGAGTAACGAGCTCCAATAAGAAGCCTGCAACCTTTGTTATTGGTTCAACGAACACACAGGTTTGTTGAATGACTGTCGGTTTCTCTGCAAAGAGCAACCGGGGCGGGAAAAAAATGCGACGTTATTCACCAAAGAGGAAGCTCACACACGGGAACCGGTCCTGTGAGAGGATCCCGAGGAGAGGCTGCCAAGGCTCGCGCGTGTGTCTGTCGGTGTGTGTCTGTGCATCGGGAATCTGGCTAGGGTCTGACTTCGGATTCCTAGGTCCTTGTGGGTGGGGCGAGGCCCTGCATCCCTCAAAGCCTCCAGAAGCTGCCGAGGGCGTCCCGCGGGGCGTGGGGCGACGCGGGGAGGGTTCCCTTTGAACAGCCGGGAGGCGCTGAGCGAGTGGGAAGAAGAAGCTCGGAGTCCCGGGTTCGCAGGAGGACGGAGAGGGCGACGGCCCCGGCCCGGGCTCTGGCCCCGGCC
>NW_007247307.1:412026-413531 GCF_000164805.1 Carlito syrichta | reverse complement strand
GCGAGGGCAGGAGGTGATGGAGGCCGGTGGTCGCGGCGGGCACTGTCCCCAGGAGGTCCGCGAGCAGCGTCCCCGCCCGCCGGAGGCCCACTTCGCCTCGGCCTCTCTTTTGCAAACTCGGCCATTTGTTAGCCTCTACCCGAGGCACCAAGGACGCCAAGAGTGGATTTGGCATGGCTCTCCACTGAGGGTCGCTCCGTAACTGAAACGATCGCCAACGCGAGGAAGTTTTCTGTTACCTGTGCAGGAGAGCCGGGTCGAGGCCTGCTAGCTGGAATCACAGGACTAGGCATTTCTTTGGGAAAATCACATTTCTTTGTACATCTTCACTGTTCACTTTCACAGAAGTAAAAGCCAACCCAGACAAGTCAGAATCCCATCACTACTGGAAGAGAATTTGGGGAAGTTTGACACAGTAAAAAAAAAAAACCAAAACTGATATAATGTGAATACTTATTATAAAAATATTAAAATATAAGGCAGTAGAATTACAACGGGACTTCTTTTAAAACAAGCTGGTTTTTAAAAAAACAAAACCAGTAATGGCTTGTGCACAGAAAATGCTGTTTATTGGCGTTCTAGTTTATCATTTAAAAGTCATAGTTACCACACACCAAACACATTAATTTGAAACATTTCGTAATAAATAAATCCTCTAATAAATTCTAAACAAATAAATCCTAGTATTCCTTAAGATACTAGCTTAAGACGATTTTTCTAAAATTGGCATTTGGGGGTTTCAAAGATTATTGTATTGCACAAATTACTGTATCACAATAATGCAAAAATCATAGATGGTGTCAACGACTCAGTTAAAAACATTGTTTATTACTATTTTGTCTCAACTAATTCACCTATCTGAAGGATCATTTCAACTCCTTCTGTCTCCCACCTTTAATTCCCAAGGTTATTAAATGCTTAGATATCGACACATCTTGAAATAATATTCTTAGCACAGCTTGCTCTTCATAATGGTATTAGTTTAAAAGACTGTTGTACTTTTTATATAAAGTCACGAATTTGTTCAAAATATTTCCTTTAAAAAAAAGGCCCTTTCATCATTATTTTGACCCTACGGCCTTGACAAACCGGGAAATGCTCCTTGGAGCAAATTGCCACGATTCAGAAAACTCTAGTCCCAAAGTAGTTCCTACTCTGATGCCACCTACGTGTCTCCTAACTTCACAAGTCTCTGGCTACTCCTATGCAGTACTGAGGAATTATTTCTTTAACAATCGTTTAAAAACGATTTAAAGCTGTTTTCCGCTCCTTTGAAACCCCAGCCTCTCCATCAAGAGCGCCCCGGAGCCGCCGAGTCGAAAACGCCGGCCGCTTCCGGCCCCGCCTGCCGCTTCTCCCGACCGCCCGCTTGAGGGCGCTGTGGCCACGGCTGGCTCCGGGAAGCGGGAGCGGACGGGGGCGGGGTCGGCGGCTGCGACGTCACGCCGGCGCGGGCGCGGTGCACGCTGGGAGCTGTCACTAGGCCCCTCGGCGCCGGCCTCCGT
>NW_007247307.1:360614-411499 GCF_000164805.1 Carlito syrichta | reverse complement strand
CGGCTGCTCTCCGAGGCCGAGTAACCTGTGTCTTGGTTGTTTTTACACCGTGTTGGAGCTCTGTGGCGTTGGAGGGATACGGGGACTGGAAACGTCTGATTTAGAGACTTTAGTTAGAGGAACCGAAACCATTCGGGATGATCACAAAAGAGAAGCAAAAGCCCACAGGAAACCGTTTGCCTGACAGCTGACCCCGAACTCTAGAGAGACGAAAGTCTCGCTGTTTCTGTGTTGTTGGCTATTGTCTGTGCAAACATACGTTCTTGCATTTTAATTGTATTAGTAGATATGACTATGGCCTGCTGTGAGTCACACGGGTCAGCTTATGTGCCAGGTAACTCACCACTTGATGGATAACCGCGATTCAGGGGAACGGACAGACGGGATGAGCAAATTGAAGCCGCGAGTGGTTCGAATGCTTCATTTTCGAGATTACTTTCAGCCACCACTCAACACGAAGTCATTATGCAGAATTGTTCGGCGGTAGCAAATCTCCAGGTGGACTTGATTATTAGGAGTTCAATTCTTGAACTAAGAGCTACAGATACCTGTTAATACGTAGACCAGAAAAATGTGACACCATAACCAACATCTTAAACATGTAAGTTAAATGTTGTCAAGTAAAACGTTCGACTGCATCTACTCAAAGGAGCCCTGTTTTGTAATTAAGTATGCAATGGAAAGAGCTCTGGCCAGGAAATGAAGAGATTAGGTTCAAGTCCTTCACTCTGCAGATAACCAGGTGTGATCTCGCTAGATCTCAGTTTTGTCATGCTTAAGGGGCTTTGAAAAGACCAGGGATTTCCAAACTGATGTTTCCCCAGTGTTCTAAACCCATTTAATTGGCTTCCTGCCCCAAGACAGTGTTCCATGGCAAATAATTTGGGAGCAAACTAGGTTAAACAAACTAGGTTTAACTTTTCACTGCTTATAAACAGGACTCTTAACACCTTGATTGCTATGCAGGAGAAGGTTTTCATAGCATCTGGTCTTACCTCGCCTAGAGAGCGTATTTTCTCATGGCCAACCGCTTTAAGGTCTCTTAAAATATAATTGGATAGAATATAAATTTGAAAACTGCTTACTTGAGCGGAGTAGTCTTTCTGCTATAAAGTTCCATGAAGAACCAGTGACAACTCACTTGTATAACAAAATAATTATACTTTTCTTAGTAAGATATTACTATTAAGGAAGCACACAGTTCTCTGTGAGTCTTAATGCTTTAATTGACGGCAGAATCGTTTCTTTTTTCTGGTTTCTTGATGTTTTTCTTTCATCATAATTAATGTTTTGAATTTGATTTTATGGTGGTGGTATTGATTTTATACAGAATGGCATTTTAAAGTTTCAACAAGAAACTTGATGATGTTACTATTACTATAATGATTTCCCAAAACTATAAAATACAATAGAAGCCACCTGAAATGTACTTAAAGTGAGATAACAACATAATTTTAAAAACTTAGGTCACTGAAAAGAGTGCAAATGTAGGCACAAATTCTGAGACAGTTATTTCTAAATTGCTTACGAACAGGTTGTAAGTGTTGAATGCAACCTTAAATTGTTTTGCTAAATTCGGTTAGGTATCACTAGCATGCAACCAGTGTGTATATTCTGTCGTTTGTTACTCTGTTAGGGGTGAGTGCTATTAATGTACAGCTTTGTCTGGGGGAAGGAGAGGTGGGAATAGAACATGTAGTTTTAATAGATGGACCTTAATTCAGGTAGCATTCTCTCTCGGAAATAAAACTATTAAGTAGAAAGGTAAAGCTAACACTTTTATGTAATAGCTGACAGTTTTTATTGAGAATCTATTATATGAAAACATGATCCCCATGTCTTTAAATTGCGATGCCTTTTTCTCTTTATTGTATTGCCTTCTTCCTCCCCAAACTGCCCAAGCCTGAAATCTCAGTGACCTTTCATTGCATGAGACAGAGATACAGTATCAAATTGATTAAGGAAAAATTTACATGTAATGATATGTACTTATGTACATTTCGATGAATTGTAACAGGTGTATACGCACCCATGTAACTACCATCATGATCAAGATTTGGATCTTGACACCACTCAGGCCTATATTCTTATGCTTTTTCTCTCAAAACGCTCACCCAGTCTCCACATATCTAAGTTAAGACCTAGCTGTGATGCTAGGCTAAGACCTAGCTCATGTCTTTCAAGACCTAGCTCAAATGCCACCTTGTCTGTGAATATTTCTTTATTACCTCATTTTGAATTTATTTCCTTCGCTTCTGACTTTCCTATTTACCTTTTATTGAACATTCTTCTCTGTCCTTCAACGTGGATAAACCAATGGCATACATATAGCTCTTCCTGTCTTGTATTTATTTTTTGACCAAACAGATTATTAGTATTTCTCAAACTTCAGACATTCTTATATCATTTTAAAATTTTTGTTTGTTTGTTTATTTATTTTGAGTTGGAGTCTCACTCTGTCACTCAGACTGGAGTGCAGTGGCCGCTCCTGGCCACCGCAGCCTCGACCTGCTGGGCTCCAGTGATCCTTCTGCCTCAGCCTTCCAAGTAGCTGGAACTACAGGCGTGCGCTGCCACACCCAGCTAATTTTTTATTTATTGTAGAGATGAGGGCTCATCAAGTTGCCCAGGCAGGTCTCGAACCCGCGGGCTCAGGCAATCCACTCACCTTGGCTTCCCAAAGTGCTGGGGTTACAGGCTGAGCCACCGAGCCCAGCTGGGTTGTTTATTTATAATTCCTATATACTTATTATTTCTTTGCATCAATATAATTATTAAAATAACATTAAATGAAACTTGAAATAATTGAATAAAAAAGCAGGTAGCATCTGCCATTCATAGAAGGTAGACATATAGATAAAAATATTGGAAACAAAACAATGTTGTTAATTTCTAGCTGAAAATTATGGCCTGCTGGAGGCTCTTAGCTTAAAGTTGCTGCTCTTTGTTTAAATGGGAGATTGGCAAGAATTGCAGTGGTGTTGGTAACATCTTAGCATCAAACTGAGACTTTCTTCTTGGTGCAAAGGAGTTGAAAGAGAATGAAGAGGGAATAACTTCCTCTCTTGATTCAGTGTCATTTAGCCCTGTCCTTAGACTTGGTAAAGTCCATTCACATTCATTTATTTGACGGCCAAAATTTTTGGAGATATTGGGTTAATCAGGGCTTGAGAATTCCTTACAATTTCATCTATGAAAAACTTGGAAAATAAAGCCTTAATTGTAAATTTAAAAGTATACTAAAGTTACCTTTAAAAACATAGTACAAAGATGAAATCAGATTGTGAATCAGATTGTCTTCATTTTTTCAAAAATGTTACTGATTATTTGTATAAATAAAACACTAGCACCTTCGAGTACATTAGCTTTAAAATAAACTTATAAATGTAAATAAATTAATCTAAATCTAAAAACAAGTGGGAACCTTCTGTATGACAAAACGATGACTGTTGATTCAGGAGTGATGAAATGCTAATATCATGTTTATCTGGTAAAGCTTCTGTAAGAGTAGATGAGCTAATAAACTTAAAGCAATCTCATATCTTTTTTACTTTTTTTCTCTTGTCACTTCACTTTTACAGAGCTATATTTTCATGTTTCCATCCTGCCAAAGCCTTTTTTCTTCTGAAATAATTCTGGTGTCTTATAGAAGGAGTTTCATATGAACTGGGAGGAAAATAAAATTCCTGCTCTTGTTTTGTAAAATACAGCTTGTGTTTCAAGCTGCGATGGTTATTTACAGGCATAGATCCATATTATGAGCCTAAAGATTATTTTGTGTTCACGAACAAGGAGTTTGAATAAGTAGACTGTTTCGTTTGGTATTCCCCCACACCTCCCAAAATTCACCTACGTGGTGACAATACATTTATCAGTACATACAGTAATTTGTTACTCAGCCAGAGGTCAGATAACTGGTGATCTAAGGTTCTAGGATGCACCCTCAAATTGGAAGTAAGAAAAGAGCCATCTTGGGTACATAGTCTTTATTTTACAAACAAGGATTTATTTCCTGCTTCTCTACTATAAAATAATGCAACAGTATAGAAGCAGTGCAGATAAACCATCACATTTTAGAAGTGACTACTGACTGTAATCAGAAAAACCATAAAAGCATGCAATCTTAGTCTTTTGAAATATACAGGTAAATAGCCTTATGTTTTCCAGTTGCTTTTGATTGTGCTGTTATGTTATGAAAGGGTACTATAAGGTATCAGCTACCCTAAACCCTGTGTTATTTTGATCAAATTTTTCAGACAGAACTTTTTGTATTCTATAACTCAAATGCCATCCCAGACAACTGATTATGCTTTTTGCTTGACTTTAGCATGATGCAACAGACCCTGTAGCTTTTCCATACACAGCTAACAATTTAAGAATTTCCTGGAGAAAAGTTTTTCTCCTTGCCAGTGAAAAAATAGAACATAGTACAATACTACTTTAAAGTTAGTCTCTGTTGTTTTGAAAGAAATACATATTTAAATTACTTCCATATGGTATACAATGTTACCACCAATTAGGAGTTCACCTTTGAGCCTTTCTGAAGGATTCCGCCAACATAATTGTTTTTATGGCATGTGACATTTTATCAGGCTGTCTTCACAGCTCCTGATTCTATAACTTGCTTATTAATTTTATGTAATTTGATAACTTGTTTATATTATGTGTTTTAAGTTGTAGAGGTGGTTGAAAAACAAAAATATTATTTGAGATAAACTTTTGAAGTTATCTGTTACTGCTTGATGAATTATCTCAAAATGTAGTGACTTAAATATCTCGCAGTTTAGCTGTGAAGTTCTGGCTTGAGTTTCTTGTGAGGTTGTAGTCTGATGTGAGTCTGGGGTGCAGGCATCTGAAAGCTTGACTGGAGTTGGAGAACTCGCTTCCAAGGTGGCTCACTCACATGACTAGCAAGTTGCTTCTGACTGTTGGAGAGATGTCTTGGTTCCTCCCCGTGTGGACCTCTTCACAGGGCTGCTTGAGTACCCTTATGACATAGAGGCTAGCTTGCCCCGGAATGAGAAATCTTGTTTTCAAACCAAACTGAGGTCTGCTTACCCAGTGTGGCAAAACCAAACACTGACATCAGGTTAGCAGCAAGAGAAAATGAGACATTTATTACAGGGTACCAAGTAAGAGGAACTGGGAAGTTCATGCTTAAGACTGGAACTCCCAGATGGCTTGCAGGTAGGGGATGGGAAAGCAGGGAGGAACAGGTTACAGGCAAAGTCAAATCACTACGTGGAGCTATATGTTTGTTTGACTGAGAAAGGCAGGATATCTTGAAGTGGGAGTCCACGGGTCATCAGTGGATTCAGAGATTTTGTGATTTGCTGTTGGTTAAGGAGGTGAAGCTTTGTCTAAAAATTTGGCATCAGCATGAAAGAGCATTAGCTATGGCTCATGAGCATAACCTTCTTCAGGCCCCTCAGGAAATTTAGAACAAGGAACAGTGGTCAGAGTTCAGTCCTCAGTTACCCCGTATCTGAGGTCTCTGTTGTTCACAGTTGCTGTTTGATGTTCTTTAGGGACGTTATTCACACATTCACGCTTTTAAAATTTAAGCCTATTTATTGCCATAAACAGGGTATTTCACATGACTTTAAAAGTATAGGAAAATATGCAAGTAGTTCCCAATCACAATAGTTCGATTTTATGATTTTCTGACATTACAATAGTACAAAAGTGATAAAGTTCAGAATTGTACTTCTAGTACCCGTACAACTATTCTGTTTTCACTTTCAGAAAAGTCTTCAATAAGTTATGTGAGATACTCAACATTTTATTATAAAGCATGCTTTGTGTTAGGTGATTTTGCCCAACTAATAAGTGTTCTGAATACATTTACAGTAGGCAGGGCTAAGCCATGATGTTTGGCAAGTTAAGTGTGTTGAGAGTTCTCCAGAAGGATGCATGTATGTATTGAGGGGATGGTGGAATGTTCAGGAACGGCTTCCCAAATGGGATAAAGTCAGAGACCTGAGGGATGAGTAGATATTAGCCAGGACAAGTTAGGAATTAGTGTTTCAAACAGAAAAAATAAAATGTTGGCTGTAAAAATGAATTTTTAAAATATTATAAAGTTACAGTAATCAAGACTGGTACTGGCATGAAGATAGACATATAGGTCAATGAACTAGAATAGAGAGCTCCCAAATAAATGCTAGTATGTATAGTCCAATGGTCTTTTACAAGGGTGCCACTACCACTCAATCAAGAATGGACAGCCTCTTTAATAAATAGAACTGGGAAAACTAATACCTAAATGAAAAAGAATGAAGTTGGACTCTTACCTTACACTATATAAAAAATTAATACAAAATGGATTAAAGACCTAAACATAAAATTTAAAACTATAAAGCTTCTAGAAGAACACATAGGAGAAAAACTTTATGACATTGGGTTTGGCAATGATTTCTTGGCTATAATACCAAAAATACTAACAATAAAAGCAAAAATAGACAAATAGAATTCATCTTACAGTTTTCTGTACATCAAGGACACAATCAACAAAGTGAAAAGGCAACCTATGGAAAGGGAGAAAATATTAACAAATTGTATATTTGATAGGAGGCAAATACCCAGAGTATATAAAGAGCTACTCCTACAATTCAGCAACAACAAAATAAAAATCGGCCAAAGACTTGAATAGATATTTCTCCAAAGATGATATATATTAGGGGAGAGCCAAAAAACAATGGAATTATCTTTATGCGGGCAGTCCCCTTGTAGTACACTTGGAATTTGTTCCTCCAGATCAAATGGTCAAATGGTTTGGGGTTGACAATGCTTAACCCAAGGATTCTAAATACAAACACTGCTTAAAACCCGACATATGCCTAATTCTACGGGGTCTGGGGTAGGATTTAAAGTACTAAGATTTCATAAAATACATGAGGTAGGAATACACAAAATATATAGTAAACATGAGGTGGGGATATATGAAATATAGTGAACTAAACGCTACTTTTACAGCAAATAAGTTTCTTGGTTTCTTGGGTCTCTCAATAGCATGCTCTTAACCTAAATCTATTGTTGTCCTCTCAGTTTTATTTTCATCTTAGCCTTAAAACTCGAGCGGGAATGAACATTGAAGAGCTATAGAAGCAGGGGAAGGTATGCTGTGGGCAGTACCCGTTTCACTCTGCAAAAACTCAAAATTCTAGTTTCTTTCCTTTGCCCATCAAGGGAATTAACTCTCGTGCAAGGCTACTTTTGGTCACCATTCTTTCACAGCCTTGATGTGCACACCCATATGCATGATCTGTGTCCAATGTGAATTTCTTTAAACCTCTTTATATAAAATTGTTTATCTAAAGTGTTGGTACTTCGTATTTTGATCTTATCTGGTAGATGCACGGACATGATTAAGTTTACATCTCTAGCCGGGCGTGGTAGCGCACGCCTGTAGTTCCAGCTACTTGGAAGGCTGAGGCGGAAGGATCGCTGGAGCCCAGAGGGTCGAGGCTGCAGCGGCCGGGAGCGGCCACTGCACTCCTGTCTGGGCGACAGTGAGACTCCAACTCAAAAATAAATAAATAAATAAATAAAATAAATAAATTTACATCTCTTTGAAATTCTTGCATGTGTGTTCTTCCTTATGATTTTACTTTTGGAGTGGTTTTACTAAGATGTACAAAGAAAAATAAACCTTAAAATTGCATGGGATTTTTTTTAAAGGGAAAAAATATTTTTCCATGTATGATTAAAATTTGTTTATAGATATTTAGTTAAATTTGAATACACTGGGACATGCAGATAAACTTGTACCATTTAGTTAGTATACAATATAGCATGTTTATGTTAATTTATGTAAAAACCAGTCTTTATTTTTAAATTAAACACTATAATATGTTAATAGTATACTGTTTATTAGTGTTTAAATGCTCAGAATTTTATTGTTAAATTACTAATTTTTAAAAATATTAAATTTTACTTTCTTACAGATAATAATTTGATTGACTTAATATGATGAATTTAATTCCACTGTTAAAATTATTTTTGCTTATTTTACTTTTTCCAGTACTATGTTTTAGTTAGGATATTTTAAAGTTTAAGCAAAATTATTGTTATTGTTAAATGAAGAACAATAGTTAGCTACAATAAGCATATTTATTCTGGGAAAGATGCTTTCTGAAAAATGATATTTTAAATAAACTGGAAACAAATACATGGTAGAATAGCTAAAAGTTTGAGTTATACCTCATCTTATGTTTTACATCTCTTTTTCTAATCATTCTAAATAGCCAGACATTCATTTATTATTATCATTTTCATGTTTTGCCTTCTATAATATGTTTTTTTTTAAAAAAGCAATGTTTTCACACTTCTTCCAAACTAAAAAGAGAATATGGTCAAATCGAGATCATTTAGATTTCCTTAAGTGTATTAGTCTGATAATTACTCTTAGAGTGATTATCCCTTGCTACCTAAAAAGTTTTTATTTTATTTCAGCCTACCCAATTAATGTATAAACAAGGAAATCAAGAAGATTTTAATATAAGCAAATGCAAAACATTGAAATGTATGTTAAATAAAAAAGCAAGATACAACCTAAAGCCAAAATTTAGTTAATTGGGATTCTCAATTTTAGATTATCCATTCACTACTTTCTATAGTTATGGTTAATACAATGATGTATGATTAAACCAGAATATGTAATATAACTATCAGTGATGTTCACAGGTTTTATCAAAATATGGAAAACTTATTTGAAATATTTGTTTTCTGAACTATTGTTGGGTCCCTTCATAACTAACAGCCCTCAGGAATTACATCTCCCTTTGTCAAGAGAATACCAAGGCCAGTCTTTATTAGGTCTCTTGGGTGCTTAATAATAGAATCTGTAAACTAAAGCATACTCCTAGTCAAACAGGAATCCTCACAACAGCCCTGAGCATCCTAAATTTGGGGACAGCCATAGGGGTAATTGGATGTGCAACCCAACCTGCACTTCTCTGGGATTTCATCTCACTTGAGAGGATGTTTTTACCTCTCAGAATTATATTCTCAGGAGGAGTAGATTGTCCTCTTTTATGCACTAGATAAGTTCCACTTGTGTATAGTTCCACCTTGGCCACTTATTGAATTAAAATCCTTGAATGTCCATACTACAGATTCAGTGCAATCCCTATCAAAATACCAGTGTCATTCTTCACAGAAATAGGGGGAAAAAAAGATATCCCAAAATTTGTATGGAACCACAAAAGACCCTAAATAGTCAAAGTAATCTTGAACAAAAAACAACAAAGCTGGAGGCATCACACTACCTGACCTCAAAATATACTGCAAAGCTATAGTAACCAAAACCTGCGTGGTACTGGCATATAAACAGATATGTAGACCAATGGACTAGAATAGAGAATCCACAAATAAATTTACACATTTACAACTAATTGTTTTTTTGACAAGGCCAAGAATATACAATAAGGAAAGGATAGTCTCTTCAGCAACTGAATTCAGAAGGATGAAATTAGATACTTATCTCTTGCTATATACAAAAATTACTCAGATGGATTAAAAAATGTAAAGCCCAAAACTATGAAACTACTAGAAGAAAATGGGAAAAGCTCTATGACATTGATCTAGGCAATGATTTTTGGTTATGACCTCAAAAGCAAAAAAACCAAACAAACAAAAAAACAGGATTACATCAGAGTAAAAAGCTTCTGAACAGCAAAGGAAACAAGAGTGAAGAGACAACCTACAGAATGGGAGAAAAATATCTGCATACTATATATATCTGATAAGGAGTTAATATCCAAAATACATAAGGAACTCAATAGCAAGAAAACAAATAATGTGATTTTAAAACGGGCAAAAGAATTGAATAGATGTTTATCAAGGGAAGACATACAAATGGCCAACAGGTATATGAAAAAATGTTCAACATTACTGATCAGTAAATGTAAATCATAAGCACAATGAGATATCATCTCAGTCCTGTTAGAGTCGCTATTATGAAGAAAAAAGATAATTTTTGGAGAGGATGCAGAAAAGGGAAAACGCTGATGGTGGGGATGTAAATTAGTACAGCCATTATGGAAAACAGTATGGAGGATTCTCAAAATATTACAAATAGAACTACCATATCATCTGGCAGTGCCACTTCCATTAATATGACCAAAGGAAATCAAATCAGTATGTCAAAGATATTTGCACTTCCATGTTTATAGCAGCAATATTTACAGTAGCCAAGATACAGAATCAAAATAAGTATGGATGAATGGATAAAGAAAATGTGGTGTATATACGTACACAATGAAATGCTGTTCGGCAATTTTAAAAAATTCTGTCACTTGCCGTAACATGGGTGAACCTGGAGAACATTATGTTAAGTGAAATAAGCGAGGCACACAAAGGCAAGTATCACATGGTATCACACAGTATGTAAACTCTAAAATAATTGACTCAAAGAAGTAAAGGACAGAATGGTGGTTGCCAGAGGCGGAGGTTGTTGGGCAGGATGAGGAGATGGGAGCATGTTAGGCAAAGGTATATAGTTATAGTTAAATAGGAGGAATAAGTTTAAAAGATTTTTTGTACAGCATAGTGACTATAGTTAACGATGAGATATATTCTTGAAAAATACAAAGAATAAATGTGTTCTCACCACAAAAATATATGTGGTAATACATTTTTTAATTAAGTAGATTTAACCATTCCACATCATACATGTACTTTAAAATATGTTATACACATATACATACAATTTTATCAGTTTAAAATAAATTTATGTGAAGAAAAAGTCACTGCTTTAGATAACAACCAATAAAAAAAACCTACAAGACCCTTCTATATCAGAACAATGGTCATCTTGCCTTATACTTTAACCTAAACACCGTCAGTATTGAATAGTGAACCATTTCAGGTATTTAGACTTCAGCTTTGGTCTCTGATGTTAAGTCCAGGCCTAGTAAGAATGACATATGTACTTACATTATTACAGTGTTTTTAAAAATTAAATGCAATAAGAAAAGAAAGTACAATGTCTAAAAAAGAAAGTCTATGTAGCCTGAATAGGTTCTTGCAAAAAAATGAATAGGAAAGGAGAGGTAGAGTATGCCAGGCAGAAGAATTAAGAACTGTGCTAAAAGATAATTCAGAAAGATAGTGATTAAGGGCCAGTTCTAGAAGTCAGCCAGACAGAATTTTTCCTGGTCCCTGATCTTACTTTCTGTGGAACCTCTAGCACTAATTTCCTCATATGTGCGTGGATTTAAGAGTATTTCTGCCTTTTGGATTTGTTGCAAAGATTACACAAGATCCTTAACACAAAAAGATTTAGCAGAGTGCCTGACACAGAGTAGTTACTAAGTCAGTATCAACTGTGATTATCCTCATCATCCTCTTCAGTAATGCATGTGCAATGTGCTTTGGAGAAAAGATGATCATTACTAACTCAAGGGCATATGTTTAAATATTTATTATAGCTATTTACCATTTGATGCTTACACCGGAATCCTAGCTACCTATTAAGGATCATTCCAGGCTATAAATTGTGCTCATGTTTTTCTACTTTCTAAATTAGTTTTTATTCATATTGCTTATGTGTACCAAAAATCACAGAATAAAATTAGAAGGAATCTTAATTTCTCATTTGTATAGCATTCAGAGACTATTTTTAGTAACATGTGTAATTTTATGTATGTTTATTTACTTGAAAAAAATAGTAAAGTTAAATTATTTTCACTGTCACCTTGGAAGATCTATGGGCTTTTAAACTTTCTATATCCTTGGTATTTATTTGTATAGTTTTTACAGAGACCTAAACTGAAAATACAAATACAGTCGTGTGCCATATACTGTTGTAGACTATGATGGCCTACCATATGAAGATCTGACAGTTAAATTCACAAACTCATCCTAGAAAAAGTGCTGCTTGCCTCATTGCTGTCACCTTCAAAGTACTCCCCTTGAGAAGCTAGGCATTGACACCAGTGCAGCCATCAAAGCAATTTTGGAACTCTTTCTTTTGGGAATTGTGAGAATGTCAGAGTTTAAATTAGAACAATGAACAAACATTAAATTTTTTGTTAAACTTGGCAAGAGTGGAAGTGAAATCAGGGACATGCAGTCCAAGTTTAAGGGAATAATGCCATGAGAAAATGGCAGTGTCCATATGGTTTAAACATTTTTCTGAGGGAACAGAAAGCATAACTGATGAAAAGCGATCAAGATGGCCAGTAACGAGCAGAACTGACAAAAACATTGCAGAAATTCATTGACGTGTACATCAAAATCATCAGCTGACTGTGAGAAGCATAGCAGACCAAATAAACATAGAGAAACAGGAAATATATTTTTTATTATGTAATTTAATTTTAACGTTGTGGGGTGCAAGTCAGAATCTCATGCCTAAGTGGGTTGGGTACAGGTAAAGTTTGGGGCCTCCCGTTGGACCTCACTTCGCCTGGATTACAGTCAGGCACCCGTATCGATGTTATGTGCCCCTGCCTCCCTGACAGGGTCCTGCTACTGTCAATCCCTTTCTTACAGTATTATGACAAATGTTCAGGGTTCACTTATGAGTGAGAACATGTGGTACTCAGTTCTTTGTTTCTGTGATAGGTCACTGAGTACGATAGACTCTAAATCATCCAAGTTCCTGCAAATCCCATACTTTTGTCCTTTTTTGTGGCTGCATAATATTCCATACTGTATATATACCACATTTTTAAAAATCCACTCCAGTTTTGATGGACAGCATGGTTGGTTCCATGTTTTTTGCTATTGTGAATAGTGCTGCAATAAACATGCATGTGTGTGTATCTTTTTTGTAGAACGATTTTAGTTCCTCTGGGTATATTCCCAGTAGGAAGATTGCTGAGTCATATGGAAGGTAAATTTCTAGTTCTTTTAGAAATCGCCATACTGTTTTCCATAGAGGTTGAATTAGTTTGCATCCTCACCAGCAGTGTAGAAGCGTTTCTTTGCATCCTCACCAGCATCTGTTGTTTTTTGTTTTATTAATGATGACCATTCCTCCTGGGATTAGGTGGTGTCTCAATGTGGTTTTTATTTGCATTTCTCTGATGATTAGTGAGGCTGAACACTTTTTCGTGTGTCTGTTGGCTGCCCATATATCTTCTTTTGAGAAGTATCTATTCATGAATTTTGCCTCTTTTTTAATGGGAGCGTTTGTCTTTTTCCTTTTGGCATGTTTGAGTTCCTTATAGATCCTTGATGTTAGACCTTTGCCAGTTGTTAAGACTTTATACGGTTAGCAAATATCTTTTCCCATCCTGTGGGCTGTCTCCACACTTTCTTGGTTTCTTTTGCTTTGCAGAAGCTTTTCAGTTTGATGAGGTCTTGCTTTATCTAGCTTATCTCTTATGTCATGGGCATCCGGGGTTTTGATCAGAAATTGATTGCCTATTCCGATCTCCTTAAGGGTTTCTCTTGTGTTTTCTAAGATTCTTATAGTTTGAGGTTTTACGTTTAGGTCTTTGATCCATTTGGAGTTGATTTTTGTGTATTGTAATAGGTAGGTGTCCTGTTTCAATCGTCTACATGTGGTCGGCCAGCACTATTTACTGAATAGGTTCTCCTCTCCTCTGTGGTTGTTGGGGGAGGCTTTGTTGACGATGAGTTGGTTGAGAAATTGAGATTTTGCTTCCATAATCTCTGTTCTATTCCATTGGTCTGTATGCCTGTTCTTGTACCAATACCCGCCTGTTTTGATTATTGTAGCCTTATAATAAAGTCTGGGAGTATGATACCTCCCACTTTGTTTCTTTTGTTGAATGAGGATTGGTTTGGCTTTTCATGGTCATATTTGTTTCCAAATGAATTTCTGTATTGTTGTTTCCAGGTCTAAGAAGAATGATGTTGGTAATTTTAATGGTATTGCATTGAATCTGTTGATTGCCTTGGGTAGGATGGACATCTTGACAGTGTTGATTCTTCCAGTCCATGAGCATGGGATATTTTTCCATTTGTTTGTGTCTTCGATTTCTTTGAGCAGTGTTTTCTAGTTTTTTTGTGAAGGTCTTTTACTTATCTGGTTAGGAAGATGCCAAGGTATTTTGTGTGTGCATGTGTGGCTATTTTGAATGGAATTGTACTTTTCATTTGGTTTTCTGCCTATTTATTGTTGGTGCATAAAAATGTGACTGTCTTTTGCACACTGATTTTATACCCTGAGACTTTTGTAGATGATATTGTTTGCAAAGAGGAATAGCTTAACTTCCTTTTTTCCTATTTGGGTACCCCTAATAACCTTCTCTTGTCTGATTGCTCTAGCGAGGATTTCGAACACTATGTTGAACAAGACAGGTGATACTAGGCAGCCTTGTCTTGTTCTTGTTTTCAGTGGAAATGCTTCCAATTTCTGCCCATTTAGTAATATCTTGACTGTGGGTTTGCCATAGATGTCTTTTACTATTTTGAGGTATGTTTCCTCTATACCTAGGTGTTCAGGGGTTTTTATCAATAATAGATGCTGGATTTTGTTGAAAGCCTTTTCTTCATCTAATGATGTAATCATGTGGTTCTCATTTTTACATCTGTTGATGTATTTAATTACATTTATGGTCTTGTGGATGTTAAACCAGCCCTGCATCCCGGGGATGAAGCCTGCTTGGTCATGGTGGATAATTTTTGAGATCTGTTGTTGGAACCAATTTGCTAGAGTCTTTTTCTTTTTCTATTTTTCTTTTTTTTTTTTGAGTTGGAGTCTTACTCTTGTCCCCCAGGCTGGAGTGTGGTGGCACACTGACAGCCACCACAGCCTCAACCTGCTGGGCTTAGGCAATCCTTCCACCTCAGCCTTCCAAGTAGCTGGAACTATAGACACACACCACCACGTATAGCTAGTTTTTGTAATTTATTGTAGAGACGAGGTCTCACCAAGTTGCCCAGGCTGGTCTCAAACCCGTGGGCTCAGGCAATCCTCTCACCTCAACCTCCCAATGTGCTGGGACTATAGGTTGAGCTACCTAGCCTGGCCCGTGATTTGCTAGAATCTTATTGAGAATTTTTGCATCTGTGTTCATTAGGGATATTGGCCTGTAGTTCTCTTTCTTTGTTGAGTCTTTGTCTGGTTTGGGTTTTAGGGCAATGTTAGCTTCATAAAATGTTTTTTTTTATTGCCTTTCTCCATTGCCTGGAATACTTTCAGTAGGGTTGGTATCAGCTTTTCCTTGAATGTTTTGTAGAATTCCACTGGAAAGCATCTGGTCCAGGGCTTTTTTTTTTTTTTTTTTTCTTTTTTGTAAGTAGTTTTATGCCAAACTCAATTTTATGGGTTGTTATTGGTCTATTTAGGGTCTCTATTTCATATTGTTTCAACCTTGGGAGGCTGTGTGTTGTCAGAAGGTCCTCCATCTTGTTGAGGTTTTTGAATTTGTTTCCATACAGGTATGCATACTAATCTCTGATAATTTTTTTTTTTTTTTTTTTTTTGAGTTGGAGTCTCACTCTGTCGCCCAGACTGGAGTGCAGTGGCCACTCCCGGCCACCACAGTCTCGACCTGCTGGGCTCTGGCGATCCTTCTGCCTCAGCCTTCTGAGTAGCCGGAATTACAGGCGCGTGCTACCACACCCGGCTGATTTTTTGATTTATTGTAGAGATTAGGTCTTGCCTGCCTAGGCAGGTCTCGAACCCGTGGGCTCAGGCAATCCACTCACCTCAGCCTCCCAAAGGCGCGGGATTACAGGCTGAGCCACTGAGCCTGGTTTTCTGATAATTTTTTACATACCTTTGGGGTTGGTTGTGACTTGATCTTTTGTGTTTCTGATTGTGTTTATTTGGGCCTTTTGTCTCTTTACTTATTCAATCTGGCTAGGGGGTGTATCAATCTTGTTTATTCTTTCAAAGAACCCACTTTTTATTTCATCACATATTTTCTATGTTATTTTTGTCTTCTATGTCCCATATATGGGCTTTTACTTTGGTGATCTGGATACTTCTGCTGAAGTTAGGGTTTTGGTGGTCTTCCTTTTCAGCTCCCTTAGGTGATTTGTTAGGTTGTTGACTTATGATCTCTCTATTTTCTTGATGTGGGTTCATAGAGATATAAATTTCCCCTCTTAGTACTGTTTTCATGACTTTCCAGATGTTTTGGTAAGATGTGTCTTTGTTTTCATTTGTTTCCAAGAATCTTTTAATTTCTCTTTTTTTCTGTGTTGACCCAGGAGTTGTTCAGCAGTGTGCTTTTTAGTGTTTGTGTCTTTCTGTGTTTTGGGGCGATTTTGATGGTGGCAATATTTATTTTTATTATACTGTGGTCTGAGAAGGCATGGTAATATTTTCAGTTTTATGGAATTTGTTTATGCTTGATTTATGGCCAAGGATGTGATTGATCTTGGAGTATGTTCCATTCCATGTGGTGATGAGTAGAATGAATATTCCATGGTTTTGGGGTGGAGTGTTCTGTAGATATTTATTAAGTCCATTTGGTCAAGCATCAAGTTTAGGTTCTGGATCTCCTTGTTGAGTTTTTGCCTTGATGATCTATCTGGGGTTGTTAGTGGGGTATTTAAGTTATGGTAATGTTAGAATCAATATCCTTTTTTAGTTTACTTAGTAGTTGCTTTATAAATCCAAGGGCTCCTGTGTTGGGTGCATATATATTTAAGATGGATATTTCTTGTTGATGAATTGAGGCTTTTATATATAATGTCCTTCTGTATCTTTTAATTTGAAGGGTTTTTTTCTGATATTAAAATCAAGACTCCTACCTTCTTTTGTTTTCCATTCACCTGAAAGTTTGTTTTCCATCCTTTAACTTTGAGTCTGTGGGCATCCTTTGTAGTGAGATGTGTTTCCTGGAGGCAGCATATTGTTGGGTTGTGGGTTTGTTGTTTTTTTTTTTTTTAGTTCAGTTTGCCATTCTATGTCTTTTCAGTGGTGCATTTAATCATTGATGATCAGGCTGATTTTTAAAAAGTGAGAGTTTATTCCTGTCATGAGGATCTTGTAAGGCTATTTTGTTTTCTCTTAACTTTTGGGTTGAGGATGTGTGTGGTTTCAATTTTGCAGTCACCAGGCATGTTGTGTTGATTCTGTGTTTTCATGCATTTGTAAGAAGTACATGGTTGTTCTTTTCTTTTTAATTTATTTTTTTCTCTTCTGTGCTTAATACCTTCTTGAGGGTCTCCAGCAGTGCTGGTCTGGAAGCAGCATAATATTTTAGGAATTAGATGTCTGAGAAGGATTTTAATTCTCCATCACTGATAAAGCTGGGCTTGGCTGGGTAGGAAATTCTTAGTTGAAACTGTTTATCTTTGAGGATTCTGAAAACTGGATTTCCAGTCCCTTCAAGTTTGTAGTGTTCCTGCTGATAAATCTGCTGCTATTCTGATTGGTCTTCCCTGGTAGGTTGTCTGACCTTTTTTCTCTCTTGCTGCCTTTACGATTTTTTATTTTATACCTACTTTGTGTAGGCAAATTACTATGTGTCTAGGGGTTGGTCTTCTCATATGATGTCTTGTGGGGTTCTCTGAATCTTTTGTGTTTGGATGGTTTCATCTCTGGTGAGATGGGGAAAGATTTCTTGGATAACCTTCTGGAATGGTGTTCTCCATTTCCCTTTCTTCTTCTGGGATTCTGACCAGACATAAGTTCAGCCTCTTGATATAACTGCACATCTCTAGAGGTTTTTTTCTTTTATTCTAGTTTTCTTTCTATGTTTTTAACAGGTCGAGTTAATTCCATGTTTTTGTCTTCAGGATCTGAGATTCTTTCTTCTGGGTGGTTGATTCTGCTTTTCATGCTTGTCATCTAGTTATCTATTTCCTGGATGAAGTTTTTTATGGCCAAAATCTCTGTTACAAGTTCTTTCAGTGTTGTGTCTTGTCTTGCTTGAGTTTTATTCACACTTTCCATCTGTTCCCTAATCCCTGTTATATTCTAGAGCCAATCATCGGTGATTTCCATTGTTTGAGTTCTGAGGTCTGATGTTGCCTTGGGTGTTGCCTCTTTGTACACTTGAAATTACGTATGCTCTTTCATTGATTTTTTTTCCTCATTTGTAACAGATTTCTTTCTTTTCTCTTTAATTCTGTTATTCAGAGGTAGTGGGTGAGGCTTTCAGTTCTGTTGTTTGCCCATCCCTCTATTCTGTCCTGATCAGAGCCTCTGAATTTGTTCTGCTTTGAAACAGATGGGGTTGGGAAACTTTACTGTTTCTTGTAGTTTTGCAAGTCGAAAAAGGTGGAGGTTAGGGAACTAGGATTCAGAAACTACTTGCAAATTACAATGTTCACTGGTATATAGCCTCCTGAGACCCACTCCCCACTACTACTCTGTATTACAATGCAGGGGGTGGATGTGTGTACTCCTACCCTCAGGAACATCTTAACTGAAAATCTTGACATGAGAAAGGTGTGTGCAAAAATGGTCCCAAAGGAGCCCTTGCATCATGAAAATGCACCAGCTCACACAGCACTATCTATGAGGGAGTTTTTAGCCAATAAGCAATTGTATTGGAACACCCTCCCTACTCACCTGATCTGGCCCCCCAGTGATTTTTTTCTTTACTCAAAGATAAAGGAACTATTGAAAGGAAGACATTTTGATGATAATCAGGAGTAATACAGTGACAGCTCTGGTGACCATTCTGGAGAAAGAGTTCCACAGTTGCTTTGACAGGTAAACTAGGAACTGGCATCAGTGCACAGCTTCCCAAGGAGAGTCCTTCATAGATGACCACAGTGATATTCAGCAATGAGGTATGTAGCACTTTCCTAGGATGAGTTCACAAACTTAATTGTTAGACCTTGTATGACAGTGGTTGCGTAAGATCATAATACTGTACTTTTACTTCTCTATGTTTAGATACACAGATACTTTTTTTTTGAGTTGGAGTCTTACTCTGTCACCCAGGCTGGAGGACAGTGGCACACTCCTGGCCACCACAACCTCGAACTGCTGGGCTCAAGCAATCCTTCCGCCTCAATCTTCCAAGTAGCTGGACCTACAGGCATGTGCCACAATGCCAGCTAATTTTTTTATTTATTGTAGAGATGAGGTCTCGCCAAGTTGCCCAGGCCACAGATACTTTTAATTGTGTTACAATTGCCCACAATATTCAGTACTGTAACATGCTGTACAGGTTTGTAGCCTAGGAGCAAAAGGTTATATAGCCTAAGTGGGTGGTAGAGTACCCTCCAGCTTTGTGTAAGTATGCTCTGTGAATTTTCCACAGTGACAAAATCATGTGAAGACATATCTCAGAATGTTTCCCCATCAAGTGATGCACATGATAAAACTTTTCCAAAATTTTCTTCAACTATAGATTTGCATCTAATTAATTTAGAAAGATTTGACCTCTGAGAGTATCACTCCAGTAAGATTCCATTTTTTTTCCCCACAAGTGCTAGGATGACATCTTCCACTTTGTTGTAGTTATGTGTAATAAAGATTATTAAATTGAGCCAATTTTTAAAAAACATGTAACTGGATATAGCACTTTTTAATAAGTGTTCTTAGGGGAACGTTTTCATTTTTTAAAGTACTCAGCCATATGACTGTAGTCTGTTAAGTGTATGTATCTGACAGTAAACTGTAAGGTCAGGTTGACTGTACCAGTTAAGAAATAGACTTATAGTTTTCCTTTTTTTATTTTAAATTCAGTGAGTGCAAGTTTGCTACATGAGTATATTGCGTGACGATGAGGTTTGAGCATCTGTTGAACCCATTACCCAAAACCCAATAGGTAGCTTTTCTACCATTGTCCCTCTCCCTCCTCCCTTCTTTGGGAGTCTCCAGTGTCTGTTATTCCCATCCTCAAGCCCATGTGTACCCAGTGTTCAGCTCACACTTAGAAGTGAGAACATTCAATCTTTGGTTCTCTGTTTCTGCATTAATTTGCTTAGAATAATGAACTCCTATTGTATCCATGTTGCTTCAGAGGACATTACCTTTTGCATAGTATTACATGGGTATATGTACCACATTTTTAAAATCCAATCCACCAATGATGGGCACCTAGGTAGGTTCCATGTCTTTGCTATTGTGAATAGTGCTGCATTTTTCTACAAAGCTTTTCTTAGAGAAAGCAAACCAAAATGTTTTGTGAATGGTGTTGGCATTGATAAATTAATTCATTTATTCAAAATATATTTAAGACCTACTGTTTATTAGCCTCTATCATGGGACTGCTGGTACAGGAATGAACAAGTCAGGTAAAGCTCCTGACCTCATACCATTTTCATTCCATTGAAAGACGATAGACAGGAAACAAACAAATAAATAGGTCAGCTTCAGTCTGTAACAAATGCTAGCAAGGCCATAGTGTGATGTTATAGGCTAGATGGTAAGAGTGTGGGCCTGAAAAAGACTTCTCTGAGGATTTGATATTATTGAAGGATGAGAAGAAATATAGCACACAAAGAGTTGACTTAAGAGCTTTTAGATATAGAGAGTAACGCCTACAGTACAAAAAAAATTTTGGTGTATTTGAGTTTGGATATTATTCTAAGCTTTAAGGAAAACCATTGACAGGTATTAAGTAAAGGAACAATATAATGTGATTTTTAAAAGGTTTCTGGCTTCTCTGTGGAGAATAGATTATAAAGACTCAAGAATAGAAACAGGAATCAATGGTATTCTGGAGTGGTCAATAGCTGGTTAGAATAACAGAAGAGAAAAAGTGGTGGTTATAAATCTGGACACATCAGTTAACAGATGCTGCTTGGAGCTGTAGGACTAGAGGAGCTAATCTAGGGGAGAGAAGAGAGGAGGGTTCCTGACTGACCATAAAGTACAGTTGATCCTTGGACAATGTGGGGGCTTGAGAAACCAATTCCTCTCCTTCACGTATAACCTTTGACTCCCCATAAACTTAATTACTAATAGCCTACTGTTGACTGGAAACCTTACTGATAACATAAACAGTTAATTAGCATATATTCGATATGTTTATTATACTTTGTATTCTTACAACAAAGTAAGCTAGAGAAAAGGAAATACTGGGGGTGCCAAGAAAAGTATACACGTTTTAAGAGATGTTATTTATGTATTACTTTTTGAAAATTGAATTGAATTACACTAGCAACGTGTAGTATGATACTCGCTCAAAATATGGCATTAATCAAATGAATGCTAGCATCACCATGTGACAGGTAGGACAGTCAAAGAAAATAATGGAAGCACAATTGTCGTCCCAATAGCGCAAGACCATTTTGAAGTGGTATTTGACTTTCTAGAACATTGTGGAAGTACAATGACAATAGAGGCATGAGTATGCAACAGAACCTCCAACACGCCTAACAATCTGTGATCAGTTTGAGATGTGGTACTATGTGTGGTGCACACAAGGGAAGATCCAGGAGGTCTCACACAAGAAGTCCTTCAATAGTTTGCTATAATCAGAAATGTCTGGTTGCTGATGGTAAACACTTTGAGCACCTCTTGTAATTTCAGAAGTCAGACATGACTTATATTCATCTTTTGTTATTGGTATCTGTTGAGTATTACAATTTTAATAGTTTTTTCCTTTCTTAAAATGTGTGTACATACTTTTTGCACCCTCTGTATTAAGAAAATCATAAAAGGAAAATATACGTACTATTTATTAAATAAAAGTGGATCATCATAAAGTACTTCATTCTCATGTCTTCATGTTGAGTTGGCTGAGGAGAAGAAGATTGATCTTGCTGTCTTGAGTGGGTGGCAGAGGTGGAAGGAAATTCACAAATAAATTGACCTGTGCAATTCAAACCATGTTTTTCAAGGGTCAGCTATACCTCAGCATTTAAAATTGAATTAAAAGAGGAGCCAACATAGACTGAAAAAGAGCAGTTAACAGATCGGAGCACACCTTGAGAACTAAGAGTCCTGGAAGCCAAGAACAAAGTGTTGAATACTGCTGAGAAGTTGAGTAAGATGAAGGGCTAGAGAAGTGACCATTGTCTTTTGCCAATGCGCATTACTGTTGACCTTTATACGGTTGTTTCTGGGAGGAATAGTGCATATGACATTTTTGAGTGGACTGAAGAGTGAATAATAGATAAGGAAGTGAAACTGTGCATATAGAGAAATCTTTCAAGAAGTTGTTTTGTTTTGTTTTTAAATTATGAGCGAGAACAGACAAATAAGTTGGTAGCCAGAGAGCCTATGGGGGTCAAAGGAAGGCTATGGATTTTAGTTTTGCGCCACACCTGGGGCTAGTCTAGTGGGGAATAATCCTGTAGAGGAGGAGAAACTGGTATTGAAGGAGCATGAGCTAATAAGAAGTCCTTGAGAAGGCAAGAGGAGATGGGATCCAAAGCCCAGCAAAGGAGCAGTAGGCCTTTAATAGGAGGAGGGTCCTTTGTTCTTCATAATAGCAAGGAAAGTAGAGATTATGGGTGAAAATAGGTTTAGAGTTGCTGGAGGGAAGTTAAGAATATTCCTTTTCCTTCTGTCTTCTTAATTAAATTTGAAGCTAGATCTTTAGCAATGATAGAGGAGAGGTAGTATTAGAGTTTTTAGAAGAGAAGGTATAAAATCATGTCAGGAAAGTAAATTTACTAAGGAAACATAGTGGGTTAGGATAGTGTTGAGCACCTTTTTGAGGGATGTGTGTGTAAGAGACAGGGTCTTGCCCTGTTGCCCAGGCTGGAGTGCAGTTGTGTGATCATGGTTCACTGCAGCCTCAAACTCCTGAGCTCAGGTGATTCTCCTGCCTCAGCCTTCTGAGTAGCTGGGACTACAGATGCTTACCACTGCACCTGGCTTTATTTTGGGGTTTTTTTTTTTAGGGATGAGGTCTTGTTATGTTTCCCAAGCTGATCTCGAACTCCTGGGCTCAAGTTATCCTCCTGCATTGGCCTCCCAAAGTGGGATTACAGGTGTGAACTGCCATGCCTGGGTGGGGTTGTGTTTCTCAGTCTAAATGTAGCTGGTCAATCTGATTGTATGATTTTCCTATGTTTAGTTGCTCAGGTTCAGGCATGGAAAAAACCAATAGCTGAGCTTAAACAGTAGCATGAGCTAGTAAGAAGTCCTTGAGAAGGCAAGAGGAGATGGGATCCAAAACACAGTAAAAAGGTAGGCCTGTAATAGGAGGAGGCCCTTTTGTCCTTCATAATAGCAAGGAAAGTAGAGAATATGGGTATTGGTGAAGATAGGTTGTAGATTTGTTGGAGGGAAGTTAAGACTATTCCTTTGCTTCTGTTTTCTTAATTAAATTTTAAGCTAGATCTTTAGCAATGATAGAGGGAAGGTAGAGCATTTTGCCAGGTATGATAGAGAGAGTAAGAAAGACACTTTACCTCCTACCCAAGGTAGGATGGTTGTGAGAGGGGAAACAGCCTCCGTGAGAATGAAGAGTAATGGCTAAGAGTTAGGACTCTGGAGTTAGGTTGCTTGAGTTTAAATCCTGAGCGCTGCGCTATTACATAGCATTTCTGTGCTTCAGTTTCCCTATCTGTAAGTATGAATAATAATAGTACCCACCTCAAAGGATCAAATGGGATTCAATTAATTATGCACAAAGAGCTTGAACAGTTCCTGATGTTTATTTAGTACATGCACTATAGGCTTAGCTAAGATGCTGCTGCTTCTGATGCATCAGAGGAGGTCTTGCCACCAGAGAATAATGACAAATAGAAGGTAGCAGGGCAGGCACAGAAAAGACTGAAGATCTGTGGAGCACATATCTGGAGTCTCCTAGAGTGTATTATCATTGGGAAGTTTGAGGCAGCATTGAGGATGTGGAAGGTAAGGTCAGACTGGGAAGTACAGAGCACTGGGGTTGCAGCGAATGACCCTCACCTATTGGTGAAATGCCTGGTATGTGCTTTCACCCATATTTTCAGCACTCAAGGGAAGTTTCCAGTTTTCTGGAGGTTTATGAGTTGATTAGATAAATGACTTGCTAAATTTATTTCATGACAGTGTCAACTTTGGGACTCAGAACTTTTGACCAAAATGAAATAGGTTAAATAATTGTAGCCGGGCTTGGTGGCTCAGCCTGTAATCCCGCGCCTTGGGAGGCTGAGGTGAGTGCATTGCCTGAGCCCGCGGGTTTGAGACCCGCCTGGGCAGGCGAGACCTCATCTCTACAATAAATCAAAAAAGTAGCGGGGCGTGGTAACAGCGCGCCTGTAGTTCCAGCTCCTTGGAAGTCCCAGGCGGAAGGATCGCCGGAGCCCAGCAGGTCGAGGCTGCGGTGGCCGGGAGTGGCCAGTGCACTCCAGTCTGTGTGACAGAGTGAGACTCCAACTCAAAAAAAAAAAAAAAAAATTGTTACATTCACTTGTTAGATGGTAACAATTATTGAGTGTTAATTTTTCTTGGGGTCAAAAAAGTTTGGAAGGATTATCTACTTGATACAGAGTTTATTTTAACTTTCTCTTTCATAATCAGGCAGGGTTTTTCTCCATTGCATGGTGCTTGCTGAAATTCATTCGTTTATATACTTGGGTTGTGATCAACATTAGTCCCCAGATGTGTCTTTGGAATTGAATAGTGGTGACTCTCGTCCTCGCTTCCTCCATACTCTGCCTTTTGTGACACAAAACGGAGGGAGGGGAAAACCCAGCTAGTGATAAGCAAACCAGCCAAAGTGTCTTTATGTTGTTATTCTGAAGTTAGACCTAGTCACCTTTTATAATCATGCAAGCAAAACTTTTTGAAATTGAGATGATCTGAGGCAGCATTTCATTTCTTATTTAAAGTTTAGATTTTTACACTAGATAGTGTAAAAACAAACCTATACTACCTGCTAATTTCCATAGGACCTAATTTTCCCAGATAAATCTTTGGCTTTTATTTTTTTCATTGAGAGCTATTTTGTTTAATTTTTTATATTTGAGTGAGACAAAGCATGACACTAAATCACGTGTTATAACAGTTCAGTTCCAACTTATCTGAGCTGTAAGTTTTAAAGTATTACAACTAAATTGTCAAGTGGCCTAAAGAACAAGTCAGAAAGTCTATTAACAGTTCCTAAAGGAAAGATAGATTATGCCATTTTAATTTCCTTATATCACTTTAAGAAAAAACAAATTAGGATATTTATTTATTCTTAGGTTATCCAGTTACATTAAATAGTATTATTGTAACTCCTGGAAAGAATTTTTTGGGGGGGAGGTTAATTTCAAACAAAAACTCATTTAACAGAATTGATGGAAATATCCAATATTATTTTTAAGATGATGGAAATGTTCTGAGTCTTAACTGTGGTGAAGAATCTTGATTGAAGTAATAATGGTTATATAGGTACTTGCATTAGTCAAAATTTGCCAAGTTTGCTCTGGGAAGTCAAGATGGGAGGATTGCTTGAGCCCAGTACTTTGAGATGAGCCTGGGCAAAATAGTGAGACCTTGTCTTTATTTCTTTTTAATTTTGTAATTACCAAATATGCATGTTAAATATATACAGTTTCATAAAGTAAAAACAAACATATTTGGCAATAATGCTACTTTTTTTTTTTTTTTTGAGTTGGAGTCTCACTCTGTCGCCCAGGTTAGAGTGCAGTGAAATGCTTACCGCCACCGCAGCCTCGACCTGCTGGGCTCAGGCAATCTTTCTGCCTCAGCCTTCCAAGTACCTGGAACTACAGGCACACACCATCATGCCCCGCTAATTTTTAGATTTATTGTGGAGATGGGGTCTCGCCAAGTTGCCCAGGCTGGTCTCAAACCCATGGGTTCAGGCGATCCTCTAACCTCAGCCTCCCAAAGTGCTGAGATTATAGGCATGAGCCACCACGCCCAGCCAATGCTACATTTTAATTTATATTCACAAGACAATTCAAGATAGATTAGTGAGTCTTCAGTTTTCCAGTTTGCTATTAAGAAGTTCAGAGCCACGTTTGATCCTAATTCTAACTTATTATCATTCTTAATTAGCACACTTGCTTCCTAATGTTGTTTTGATTTCATAGGAAATAATGGTGGCTATAAGTGTTTTTTTAGCATTTTCTATGTGCCAGACACTCTGATAACTTTAATGAGTTGCTTATTTAATTTTGGCAACCATTGGAGTATAGGTTATTTTCATCTCCTTTAACAGATAGGGAAACTGAAGTCTGAGAAATAGCTGCTACGTAAGTGTTAGAGCTAGGATTTGGATTTGGGCTGTCTTGACTTTAACCTCTGTGCTTGGGGGCCCTACTTTCTACTGCCTGTCTTTTTATGGCCTGGGATTTCTGTGAAACACTTTTTTGTTATTAAATATGTGTTATTTATTCATTTGCTGTGTGCCATGACCTTTCTAGAGAAGAGATGATATAAAGTTTTCTTGATACAATGTGAGAATATGTTATATTTGCATTATTGTTTAAACCAGTGATGTTTAAAGTATGCTATGTGGGCCATTTACAGACTCTTTGTTAACAGAACATGATGAAATAATCACAGAGATGAAAGTAACCATTTAGAAATGTTCATAGCAATTTGAATTGCTGCAACTAAAGTAATATGACTTTATATTTTTGAAAAGTATTGGTCAGTAAGAATTGAAGGGAAAAGTACTGACCTAAGCCATTATAAAATAAGAGTTAAAATACTTGAGAACTGGGATTTGTATTTACTATGTATTAAATGAAGAGTTCAAAAGAGGTACACCTTTAGACTTCTGATATATAATGAGTAATTTTATTTGCAATAAAATCATTCAGGAATCATAATCAAATTTTTAGTCCCAGGAGTTCACCATCTTTTTACATTAAAAAAAAAAAATAGTGTAGTCTGCTGATGAAACTTCTACAGAAAATCATTTCTCAATTTTCAACAGTTGTCATAAGGTTTTGCTTTTAATGTTCTAAGTTTTATATGTGTCTTAAGCTATGTGAACTATTTAATCATTAGTATTTATAAATTTTTTGGCTAAATAAGTAACATAAGGAAATCCAAATTTCTTACCTGACTTTGCTTTTTAGCTACGTACACATACAAGAGTTAAACCTTACAAACTTAGCTGTCATTATTAGTTGGCTTTTTTAAATAGAAAATAAGAAAAATTTCTATGAAGGATTTGAATATTGAGATAATATTTCTTCAAAATTGTATTATTATCCTGATTACAGATAAATGACTACTAAATTGCTTTTCAGGCTTATCTTCCCTATGAAAAGGATTGACAGTAGTGGAAAACTCCTGGGAGAAGGGCAGGGAAGCGGGATCGGCAGTAGTGGAAGTCTGCCTGGGGAAGGGGGGGGCGCACCTCATCAACAAGAGGGCCTGCCTAATGAACACTTATATACCTAACCCTGAATTGTAAGAAAAGAATTGGCAATAGCAGGAAGCTGCCAGGAGGGGGGCAGGGAAGCGGGATTGGCAGTAGTGGGTGTCTCTCTGGGGTAGAGGGGACACACCTCATCAACAAGGGTACCTGCATAATGAACATTTATATACCTAACCCTGAATTGTACCCACAACTCTAAAATTAAAAAATTTTTTTAAAACCAAATGTTTTTCTATCTATCTTCAAACTGTATGTGTTATTTTATACCTTATCAGGAAATTTTGCTAGGGAAGAAAAAAAATTATTCCTGCCAATAAAATGTATGCATATGCTTTACTCTATCCATTTATCACTAGTAGTACATTCTTAGGTTTATTGATTAGAATTCAGTTATTTTATACTAATTTTGTATACTTTCAGAAAATACAATCAAGTTGCCTGAGTTTGATTTGGTTTTACTGTCTTCTGAATTTTCAGTAACATAACTAGAAATATTTTAGATTGTGTTCATTCTAACCTTCATTTGCTAAATGTCACTATCCATTAGTATTTAACTATTTTATTAGTTATCTGTGTTTATGGCTTTGTTTTAGTATGCCTGTCTTTTGTATCTGAAATGCATACAGATGTTGTTTTGTGTATCTGTTATGTTTGTATTTATTATTAAATCTAGTTTATAAAAATTTAGAAATCACAGACTAAACAGCTTATATCATTTTTAATGTATTCCTAGTCTTTAACCATTATACTTAAACACTTTGGTCATGAATCCAGCTTGAACCTCACTATTGTAAGTAAAGTGTTGTCCCACATAGAGGCATGTATAAAGCATAGTTCCTGCTCCCAGAGAACTTTCACCCGAGTAGGAACATTGCATAGCAAACTCTTCTATTAAAAATTTAATTTTGGGCCAGGCGCAGTGGCTCACGCCTGTAATCCTAGCACTTTGGAAGACCTGGGTTGGAAAAATCCCTTCGGCCCAGGAGTTTGAGACCAGTCTGGACAAAATAAGTGAGATCTCATCTCTACAAAAAAAGTTCCAAAAAATTAGCTGGTCAAGGTAGTGTGTTCCTGTAGTCCCGGCTACTCAGGAGACTGAAGTGGAAGGATTACCTGAGCCCAGGAGGTCGAGGCTGTGGTGAGCCATGGCCATGCCACTGCACTCCCTCCTGGGGGTCAGAGTGAGACCCTGACTCAAAAAAAATTAATTTGGATGTGGAAGGTTAAGATTATTTTGATTTCCCGTGTCATGTAAGTTCATATTTATTTTGAGTACTCCATTTAGCAGAGTACTTCACAATACTGCTTCATGTAAGATCTGCTGCTCTGAGAGTACATAGCATGAAGGTACAGTAACCTCCCACCTCTGTATTTGTGGAAAATACATTCCAAGACCTCCCAGTGGATGCGTGATACCGCGGACAGTACCAAATCCTATATATACTATGATTTTTCCTGTGCATAGATACCAGTGATAAAGTTTCATTTTTAAATTAGACACAGTACTCTTGCATTCATTACTGCCTTTACTAGGTAAGATAAGGATTACTTGAACACAAGCACTGAGATATCACAACAGTTGACCTGATAACCCACACAGCTACTAAGTGACTAATGGGCAAATAGCATCTATAGCATGGATATGCGGGACAAAGGGATTAGTCATGTCCCAAACAAGATTGAATCATACTCCTCAGAATGGCATGCAGCTTGAAACTTATGAATTGTTTATTTCTGGAATTTCCCATTTAATATTTTCAGACTGCAGTTGATTGAAGGACAGTGAAATCCCATCACAGTGAAAATGTGTTTATGGGGGAACTACTATATTACTTGACAAAGTGGGGTTTTTTTTTCACCTAAACTTTATATTATTTTAAGTCCTAGCATCAGATATCCAACATTTTACAAAGAAAAACAGATTGACTGTCTTGGGGTTTACCTTATTTTCTTCTCCACTCCTACCCTTCCCAATTCTGAGTGGCAAGTATGAGGGCCAGGGATGTTCTCTCTAGTCTGTACCCAAACCTAGGGTCTGGTTCATGCTATATTGAAGCAAATAATTTCATATGTCAAATGACTACATCTATGGCAATTACTCTCTCCACAGATGGGATCTGAAGCCTCTTTGTTTTCATTTGTGTGGATGAAAGAATTGAGGCAGAGAACTGGGAAGTTTGTATTGCCTCTCTTTGACACAACCTTAACCAAGGAAATTTTGATTTAATAAATCAGTAGTTTTCTAGCATTTTTTTAAATCACAAACAGGTTTTATTCATATAGGCTATATTTTCTAGTTGCTCTTAACCTTTTTCTAAGAAACCATTGTTTCAGAATATTATAAAGTAGTAGATTCTTTCCCCAGTAAAATGTAAGACATAGATTTTGTTGTAACTACTTGAGGTGATTCACAGATCCCTAAGGCCTATTATCTACATATGCAAATATGTATATACAGCTTTTTAAAGGTATTATTCACATACCATGAAATTCACCTATTTAAAGTGCATATTTAGAATTATACTCCCTATCTTTATAATAAAAAAATAAATAAAGTGCATATTTAAAGTAGATAATGTTGTGGTTTTCAGTATATTCAGAGTTGTGAAACTATTACTACTACAATCAATTTTATAACATATTATCAAAAAAAAATCCCATATTTATTCGTTTGCTCTCCATTCCCACCCTACCCCTCCCTGTTCCTCTCCTCCCCCTACTCTAATCAACTACTAGTTTACTTTCTGTATCTATAGACTTGTCTATTCTGGACATTTAGTATAAATAGAATCGTACAACTATGTGGTTTTATGTGAATGACTTCTTTCATTTAGCATAATGTTTTCAAGGTTTATGCAATGTTATAACTTTTTATTTTATGGCTGAATATTATTCCATTGTATTTTAGTTATTTGTGCATCAGCTGATGAATATTTGAGTTATTTCTTCTTTTGGCTATTTTTTTTTTTTTTGAGTTGGAGTCTCACTCTGTCACCCAGACTGGAGTGCAATGGCCACTCCTGGCCACTGCAGCCTCGACCTGCTGGGCTCCGGCGATCCTTCCGCCTCAGCCTTCCAAGTAGCTGGAACTACAGGTGTGTACAACCACGCCCGGCTAATTTTTGATTTGTTGTAGAGGTGAGGTCTCGTCAAGTTGTCCAGGCGGGTCACGAACTTCTTTTGGCTATTATGAGTAATGCTTCTGTGAGTATTCATGCACAGGTTTTTGAGTTTACATGTGTTTTCATTTCTCTTGAGTACATATCATACCTGGGAGTGGAATTGCAGAGTTGTACCATAATTCTATGTTTAACCGTTTGAGAACTGTCAGACTGTTTTCCAAAGCAGCTGCACCAATTTATCTTCCCTACACCAGTGCAAGAGGGTTCCGGTTTCTACATATTTTTTACCAATGCTTGTTATTGTTTGTCTTTTTTTATTATAGCCATCCTAGTGGATGGGAAGTACCCCTGTGGTTTTTATTTGTGTTTCCCTGAGGATTCATGGTATTGAGTATCATTTCATCTATTTATTGACCATTTGTACATTTTCCTTTTATAAATGTCTGTTCACATCCTTTGATCATTTTAAAATTATTTGTCCTTTTATTATTGACTTGGAAGAGTTCTTTATATGTGTATAGCTTAAGTCCCTTATCAGCTATATAGGAGATACATTTTCTCCTCTTTTGTCAGGCCTTTTTGTAACTTTCTTTATAATATCCTTAGTAGAACAAAAGTTTTAATTCTGATAAAGTCCAATTTAACTTTTTCTTTTGTTGCTTTTGTTTTTGATGTTACTTCTAAGAAGACTTTGCTTAGCCATATGTGATGAGGACTTACTCATATTTTCTTCAAAGAGTTTTATAGTTCTGTTACATTTAGACCTATGATCCATTTTGAATTAATTTTTGTGTAAGTGTGAAGGCATCAACTTTTTTATTTTGCACATGGATATACAGTTATCCCAAGCTATGTGTTGAAGACCGTTCTTACCTCCACTGAATTATGTTGGCTTCCCCTGAGACCTGTTCTTAGACCTTCCGGAAAATCAACGCACATAGCTCCAGGGAAAGGTGCAGAGTTAGGTCAGAAAGAGAACTGGATAAAAAAAAAATGTGGTACATATACACGGTGGAATATTACACAGCCATAAAGAAGGACAAAATTATGAACTTCATAGCAACTTGGATGGACTTAGAGTCTGTAATATTGAATGATCTATCACAGAAACAGAGAACTGAGTATCACATGTTCTCACTCATAAGTGGACCTTGAACCATTATTGTAATACTATAAGGAAAGGATTGTCAGTGTGGGAAATTGCCAAGGTGGGGGGATGGGATTGGCAGTAGTGGAATTCTGCCAGGGATGGGGGAACACACCTCATCCTCAAGGGTGCATAATGACATTCGTATAACTTAATCCTGAATTGTACATCACATCTTTAAAATTAAAAAAAATTTAAGTTTCTTAGGGTACCAGAAATGTAGAGCAAAAGCCACATTGGTTTTTAAACTGAACCTCACTTAAATCCTGGTTATTATTCTGTGTTACCACTGTGTAGCAAATTTCCCCCCAAACTCAGTGGCCTAGAACAGAACCCTTTCTGAAGAGACCTAGCTTTCATAGCTCTGACTTTAGGGTCTCCGATGAAGTCACAGTCAGGATGCTAATTGGGACCACAGTCAGATCAAAGGCTTGGCTGAGGCTGGAGGCTCTTTCTCCGAGACGGGTGTCTCCCTTGGCTATGGCCGAATGCTGCCTTGCCACAGGAACCTACCTTGAACACAGGGCTCTTTGAGGTATCCCCAGGTTGTGGCAGCTAACGTCCCCAGAACTAGTGGTTAAGAGAGAGTCAAGAGAAAGCTGAAGTGCTTTTGTGGCCTATTAGCCATTACACGTCGTCTCTTCCACCCTATCCTTTTCATTAGAATTGAGTCACAAAGTTTACCCCAGGATGCAGGAGGATCAGGTACCACTTTTTGAAAGAAATATCAAAGAATGTGTGGACGTATTTTGTTTATTTTTATTTTTTAAATTTTATTTCTTTATTTTTATAGAGATGGCTCTTGCTCTGTTGTCCAGGCTAGAGTACAGTGACGCAATCATAGTTCAGCCACCTCAAACTCCTGGGCTTAAGTGATCCCCCTGCTTCAACCTCTTGAGTAGCTAAGACTAAAGGTGTGTGCCACCATTCCTAGTTGTTTGTTTATTTATTTATTTGTTTAGAGATGGCATCTCAATACATTGCCGAGGCTGGCCTCGGACTCCTGGCCTCAAGCAGTTATCTCGCTTCAAAGCTTCCCAAGCAGCTGGGATTACATAAGCCGTTCCATCCAGCTGTGGAAGTATTTTAAACCACCACATATTCTTGTCAGTTTTACTTAAAGTCGAATTCCAAATAACTCATGTTCCTTCAGACTAGATGTTCACTTACTACTTAATAAAATAATCTCCAAGTCATTCTTTTTTTTTTCTTTTCTCCCTCATGTCCTTGATGTTTCCAGTCTATCCAGACTTACTGTATTTTAGGATCAAAACAAAGTAGAAGGGTGTGTACATCAGTAATGTTATATCAACAGATATGACAGAAATAACATGATTTCTAATTTGAAGTAAGCAGAAGAAAATTTTCTACTCCTTTTATCCCAAAATTCTCACTGCCATTTTTCCAGTTTCTGGTAAGGAACACATAAGTAGTTGTCTCTGAAGCTGTTTTTGAATACTTCTATGACCCTACACACTAGCTGACCAGAGTTTCAACCACTTCTGACTTAAGAAACATTTCCAAGGTAGTCACTAGCTTTGTAGTAAGATCACATGAACCTGTTTCAATGCTTTGTAATCTTGGTTTCCTGCAAACTCTTTTGTAGGTAATGATTTTACATGAATTTGGACCTGGTCTCTAGTGGGAAATTGTGGGAGGATGAACACAGAAGAGCTGGAGCTATTGAGTGACTCTAAATACCGAAACTATGTAGCCGCAATTGACAAAGCACTAAAGAATTTTGAATACTCCAGTGAATGGGCAGATTTGATATCAGCACTTGGAAAACTTAACAAGGTATGTCTGCTTATCCATTTCACCAGGGAAGTAAAAATCAGAAATCTGTGTTTATACTTACTAGGTTTCTTTAAATCCTAAAGAATTTAAAAACATAAATAAACCTTAGATAACTCTTGAAATGCTATTTTACTTCATGAATTGCATGGCTATATAGTCAGGCATATTGTTAAGGTTTTAGGAGTTCTAAGTTTCTTTAGAAGTTCAAAGAAATAACAGTGTTTGCCAAATATAGTTATCCCCATCATCATTACCTATAAAAATGCAAGAGAAGAAATGAAATATTCTAACTATGAGGGGTAGTAAGTTTCTGTAATTGAGCATCACATATGGTTCTAGAGTTCCTGGCAGCAAATGAAAAACTGCAAATGGAAAGCAGTAACTGCTGCGGCCTTTCTAAGTGATATATAGCAGAAGGAAACATTTTATATCCAGGCAAGCCTTAGTTATAATTCAGTACTTTTACAAAGGCGGCAGATACAAGCAGTTGCTTACAACTTGGAACTTGGTTTTGAGTGATCCTTCTTGACATGTCTGGTGTTTTATCCATAGTTGTTGTGGTGGCATCTCTGATCAATTTCTAGCTTTTCATTTTGACCCTAGTGTGTTTTGTTTGTTTTGCTTTTTTAACTTAGGTCAAATCGTTTTTACTTTACACTCCTATTGTTGGGTTTTGTTTTCAAGTGGTCTTGAAAGGAGTGGTCTTCCGGTAGTTATTTTAACATCAAGCAGCTTACCATATAATTATTAAGGAAACAAATTTGCCTTAAAATATATACCAAGATGTGTAGAAAAAACACAAACTCTTTCCTCTGCTCTCATATCACAACAATCAACACAGAAGACTTCTGTCACCCCAAGATATGTGATATTTCTCCCCACCAGCAAGCAAGCAATCAGTTCTGCAGTGGACGCCAGCTAGGTATCCTCAAATTCAATTCAGACGCTATCTACCTACAGTATCAGATCCCATAGGTTGAAAGCTTAGTCCCACAACGCTGCCCCTGCCTTCCTATGCCAATCACAAGTCCCAGGCTGTTTTTCTGTATTTCTGACCAACTAGCTATAAATTGGGCTTCCACTCAGGGAAACACGTTTACCAATTTATCATAAAGGATGTTGCAAAGAATGCAAATGAGGAAATGCATAGTGCAGGGTATAGGGGAAGGGCTGTGGCGCTCCCATGTCCTCCCCTGGCGCCACCCTCCGGGAACCTTCACTTGTTCAGCTATCCTGGAGGCTCTCTGTCCCCATCCTCTTGGGCATCTTATGGAGATTTCATTTGGGATGCATGATTGAAGCATGTACAACTGTGTAGAAACATGACTGGACCAAAAGAGTGTGAGCTAATGCTAAGAGACTAAGTGAGGAAACCCAGCAAGGCTTGACTGTGCAGATTTTTCTTGTCCTCTCTGTGCAGTGTTCTTTCCTCTTGGGTATGGGTCAGGACCCTTTCTGAAACTGGGGGACTTATGACCTACAATAAGCAAGGTAGGTCAGACAATCTCTTTATGGCCAGCTCTGAGACAGAAGGTAGGGGAGATTCCTGCCTTAGGGAGAAAAAGGAGGTGAAAGGAGGTCAGGGAGAGAGAGTCTGTCTTTTGAGACCCAAGGTGCCCCAACATTATATAGCAAGGGCTATGGTAGTTATGAGCCAGGAGCCATAGATGAAAATGTGTAATATCATAATCTGTAATAATGTCGTACTAAGACTTTCGTTTTCAGCTTGATACTATAGATAATCACTTTGATATCTTAAAAAGAAAAGCCTTCATCTTCAACATGCCAAGGATTTACCTTAAAATTAAACGCACAAGCTTCTGTTTGACATGTTAACTGCTAACATTTATCACTTGAAATTTGAAAAATTATTGATTTCTTTACAACACCCACAAGAAGTTTCTTCCAAAAATACAAGTTTACTTAAAGATCGTTAGTTTCTTTCTTTTTCTAAAGAGTTCTGAACAGTCTTTCTGAAGTCTTATTAGGAACTGTTTCTAAGGACAGTTCATTAAATTATGGAAATTAATTTGCCTAATTAAGTACATGATTAGATTTTTATAGATTAACCAATATTCATGATTTCACCATATTCACATAACTCAAAGTAGAATACCCAAGTCATTGACAAAACTTACCTAAAATCATGGTGGAACAAGGAAGGATTTTGAATATATGTTTTAGTATAAGTTGAATGAACTGGGAGATCCAGTGTTGACTTTTCTGCTGTACCACCTTTGGCAGTCATTTTATATATTTCAATCCCAATTTGATTTTGTGTAAAATAAAGGATTTTTTTGTATATCCTAAGCTCCAATTCTACCATATTCTGAGTCTTCGTTTTGTGACGGTCTATCAATACTTTACTGTAGTATTTAGTCTTCTAGCTTCAAACTAAAGGGCTACATTTACAGAATCTTTTTATTACTTAAAGAACTAATCTCCTTTGGGAGGTTTGTAAAACAAGAACTTTGTATAGAAATTGTACCCAGACCATCATCTATAAATAAATATTATGGTTGAATAAATAAAGCAAAAATATGTTTTGTACAATTGGGAAATTAAGTTTTGTAAAAACAAATGAGCAATTATAATCTTATGAGCATTAGAATTAATTGCTATAATATGACATACTAGAGCAATGTTTGTCCCTCTTCCAACTGTAAATATCTATGGTGAGGTCAGATTTTATTTGCTTCAAAGTATCAAGAATAGATTGAAGGCTGACTCATATAACATTCCAGCTGTCTTCTATTACATCAAATACTAAAAATTTGCAAAAGATCTAAAGCAACATCTTTCTTTTCAATAGTTTGTTTTGGAAAATGTTATTTTTCATTAATGTGTTAACATGTAATAAGTTTATTTTTTAAACAAATTAATAAACGTTTTAAATTTCCTCAGTTTTAATTTCAAATATGGTATATATTGGTAAACATAACTTAGAGAACATAAAGACCTACAATGATAATTTTTAATAATATTGTGCTAGAAAGTGGAAATAAAATGAGCATTTTTCTCAACTACATTAAAATGCTCTCTTCAAGGTTTTACAAAATAATGCAAAGTACCAGGTAGTACCCAAAAAGCTGACCATAGGCAAACGCCTAGCTCAATGTCTACATCCAGCATTACCAGGTGGAGTTCATCGGAAGGCACTTGAAACATATGAAATTATCTTCAAAATCATTGGACCTAAGCGACTTGCCAAAGATCTTTTTTTATATAGGTAAGAATAATTTTACTACTTACATATAATGTAAATAAAATATATCACTAAACTATTGTATGTTTTCTGCAATAGAATCTTGAATACTCCTTTATGATTAGAAGTTTTCAGATAACGATCCTAGATATTTGAGTTAAGTGTTGCAGAAAAAATTAGAACATTCCTTAATGCAAGTTTTCTTCTTGGATGTTATTTATTAGAAGTTTTCATTCAAACTTGTTGAGACTATAGTACAGTCTATCTTTTTAAGCTTGAAAAACACACCTGAGAAAAATAATATGCTTTGATCTCTCAGTAACTTCCAAAATTGCTGACCATTCTCTGCTTCAAACAGTTTTTCCCCCTGGCTTCTGTGATAGTGCGCTTCCTGTTTAACTACTCTTTCTCAGTCTCCTTTACCAACCTTTCCTCGTTTACCTAAACTCTACACATGGAGTTGCTTAGGGTTCATGTAGTCCTGCACCTTCTTATAGTTTCACTGTGTATTCTTCTCTTGGGCAGGCTTACACCTACAATTTATCTCTTTTTTAAAAAGTTGTATATGTTTTAAGAGGTACAACATGTTGTAAGATGCATAAAGATAGTAAAATGTTTACTATAGTGGGGCAAGAGCAGCTCAAATTGCACGTTTAGTAGAAATCCCCGATGCAAGACACTGTTATTGTGGTCCTCGTGTTTTGCATTCGGCCTCTAGATTTATGCATCCAACATAATCTGCTGTTTTATATCCTTTGACCTACATCTCCCCATTTTCTTCCGCCCCTTGTAGCCACTGTTTTATCTTTTTACATGCCGAAATCCAAGGTGACTTCTCGAGTTCTGGCTTTTGCTTTAAACTCCTGCTTTCTTGACATCTCTGTGTACATTTTTAAAGGTGACTAAAGCTCAGCATGTTTAAAACTAAACTCATTCTCTGCTATCAACCTGGACTTCCTGTAGTGTACTAAAGCTCAGTCAATGGTATCACTGTCTTGTACATTTATGCAAGCCTGAAGTATGAGTTATATTTCCTATCTTGTTTTCTCTGCCCACATTCTCCCACTGCCCATGTCAGCCTGTTACCTGAGGTCTGTCTCATGGTGATTAAGAGCAGAGACAGTAGAGTCAATGATCTACTACTATATGGTCTTGGGCCATTTTCTTCACCTCTCTGTTTGTATCCTCATCTCTGAAATGGGAACAAGATTACCCACCTCATAGAATGGTTAATAGAATTGAAAGAGTTAGTACATGTAAAGTGCTTAGAACAATGTGCAGCATATAGTAAATGCTCAATAAATGTTAGCTATTATTCTGACATACGTCTCAAATACATGTACTTCTCTGAACCTTCACTAGCAATATGCAATCTAAGTAAGCATCATCTGTAGCCTGGGCTTTGTCACTGGCCTTCTAACATTCATCCTTCATCTGTTCTTATCCTCTTTTACCCTGTTTTCCACATAGTACCAGAATAATCTTTTTTAAATATAGTAAACGAAACCTCTCTTGACCAACTTGGGTGACATGGTGAAATCTCATCTCTACAATAAGTCAAAAAATTAGCTGGGTGTAGTGACACATGCCTGTAGTCCCAGTTACTTGGAAGGTTGAGACAAAAGCATTGTCTGAGCCTAGGAAGTCAAGGCTGCAATAGCTGTGAGCATGCCACTGCATTCTAGCCTGGATGACAGAGCAAGACTCCGACTCAAAAAAAAAACAAAAACGAAAAACTTCTATGACTTTTTTTCTGCCATAATTAAGAAGAATTCAAAGTCCTTACCTTAACCTATTCAAAGTTTCTAAGGTTTTTTGTACTCTGACCCCACCCAGCTGTGTCAGTGACCTCAAATTCTACTACTTTTCCCTAATCTGTTTCACTCAGGTCATACGGGTCTGTCTGCTTATTTGTTCCCATTTTCTTTGCTACCATCTTGACCTATAATTCTTACATTTAGGTCTCTGATCAGACAGATATCATCTCCTAAGAAGACTTGCCTAAACCCCATGTGAATTAGCCCTTCCTCTACATTTTTGTCTCTAGTGTTCTGTAGTTTTACCATGGTGTATTTACAGGTAGGTTTCTTTATATTTATCTTGTTAGTATTTCTTGGGCTTTTGGAATCTGTGAATTGGTGGCTTTCATCAATTTTGGAATATTCCAACTGTTATCTTTTCAAATTGCTTTTACTCCATCAATTCTTTCTCTTCCTTTTGGAACTACGGGTAAATATTTGTTGGATCTTCTCACCATGGCCTCCCCAGCTCTTAATCTTTTCTTGTATATTTTCTAGCTTTTTGTCTCTTTGTGCTACATTCTGGGTAATTTCCTCTGACCTAGATTCCAGGTCACTAGTTCTCTCTCTCTAACCATTTTCTAGCCATTTAACTTTTTAAAAAAATGTTGATATAATTTACATACAGTAAAACTTACAGATCATAAGTGTTAAATTTTGACAAATGTAGTGAGCTGTGTAGCCACCAGCCAAAATAAGACATAGGACATTCTTGTCCACCCAGAAAGTTCCCTTCTATCCTTCTAGTCAGTGCCCCTACCTACCCAACTGCATGTACTTTCCCCAGTCTACAGCTGGCTTTTTCTCTCTCAGAATGGTATCTTTGAGCAACCAAAAGGTCTTTATGCTTTCTTTTGAAGAAAGTTTTTCATTTTAATGAAGTCTAATTTATCAACCTTTTCTTTGTTTGGCTAGTCTTTTTGTTTCTTGATTAAGTAATCTTTGCCTCGTATATTGTTGCTAGAATGCAAAAATGCAATTTTTTTTTCTGTGTTGACCTTGTAGTCAGAAACTTTGCCAAATTCAATTGTTCTTTCTAATAGTTTTTAGAGTCTTTTGGAATTTTGACATATCTTTTTCTTGCCTTGTGTTAACTAAGGCCACAGTAGAATGTCGAAGAGAATGGTGAAAGTGAAATCTTTGTCTTGTTCCCCACCACAAGTATAAATTGTTAAATATTTTTGAAGGTTTAATAGCTTTCATTATTGGAATATATCCCATTTGATCATGATTTTAAAATTCTTTTTTATCACTAGATTTATTGATTTTTTTTGTGGTTTTGCACCTTTGTTTACTAGACAGTAGCTGTGATTTTGGCATTAAGTTTGTGCTGACTTCATAAAACAAGTTTGAAATTGTTCTCTTATCCTGTTCTTTGGAACAATTTTTATAATATTGGTATTATTAAATATTTGGAAGATTTTATCTGGAATTTATCTCAGTGGGATGATATAATTACAGATTTAATTTCTGTAGTAGATATGGGACTATTCAAATGATGTATATATGTCAGTTTTACTAAGTTTTTTCCCTAGGAATTGACCACTCTTTTCTAAGTTTTTAGGTGTATCAGCCTAAAGTTGTTCATAATATACTCTTATCTTTGTAATATGTAAGATCTATAGTGGTCTCCTCTTTTACTCTTGATATCAATGATTCAAGGCATCCCTTTTTTCACTTTGATCAGTCTTATCAGGAGTTTATCAATTTTGTTAGTCTTTTGAAAAACCAACTTTTTTTGTTCATTCTACTGTGTATGTGTTTTTAATTTCTGCTCAGATAAGCTTTCTCTGATCATCCTATTTAAAACCTTCCTCTGCTCCAATTTCCCTGTTAAACTCTGGTACCTTTTTCCTCCTCTATGACATTTGTCTCCTTCTGATATGTATGTATATATGTGGTAGGAAGACATGCAATAACCAAGCATTTAAAATACATATACTTTTCCCCAAAAATAAGTTTTATGAGGTCAAAGAGCAGGAATGTCTTCCTGTGGTTTATTAATTGCTCTATTCTCAGTACCCTGAAGAGTTCCTGACAGATAATAGACACTTGAATAACATTTGATGAATTAATAAAGAAATGCTATTTGTTGTAATGCAGTTCTTTGATATTTTAAAACATTATGAAAGATAAATGAACATAGATGTCTTAAAAATAGTATCTGAAGTCAGTAAAGGGTATTTTTAGTAGTAATTAATCTAATATATTCAAAGAACCATACTTAAAAAACTGAGCATTGCTGAATCAATATTGTACACCCTTTCTCAAGACAAGACTTTTCTTAAGTAACTCATGCCTGCTACTTTTTAACCCCTAAACAACAGAAAATTTACCTTAAGCGCCACAGCTATTCTTCAAAGATGCATTATGCCTATTTATATAATTAGTATGTTATATAAAAATAAATTAATTATTGAATACCATGTCTAACTATGACAAATATTCTTACATACACACAGACACACACATTATAGATTAAATTATGTCATTGTTCTATACTTTTCTGAAGTATAGCTAGTTTAAAAACTAGCATTTATATGAACTTTATATTTAGTGTTTAATCTTTATTAAATGTTTTTTAATCTCAAGTTTTGGTTTAATGTAATTAAATACAAATATTTTTAAAGGTTTATAACCTATTGCATGGCAGATAGAATACCATCTTGCCTCTTTAAGCTTATTTCTTTTTAATGTGATATAATACACAAAAATGTTACTATGAAGGCTAGAAGTGTAGTTTGAATGCTTTAAAATATTTAAGTGGTAGGTAAAGTAACCTTTTGATAATATAAATCTTGACTTCACACTGGAGGAATAAATGAGAGGAGTCAGCATTCAGGTGGCAGTTGAAACCAAGAGAGTAATTGAAATAACCCAGGTACATTGTAAATAGCAAGGGAGGGGGAAGGAATAAGGCCAATAGGTGAGTATTTGGGAGTCTCAGTATTTAAAGGACAGGTGGAAGAAAGTAATAGTAAAAAAAAAAAAAAAGAAAGATTCAGAGATAGAAAATGTGCCAGGAGACAGAGCAATTCTGGAAGCCAAAAGAGAAAAAAAAACTGGCAAAAGAGAACAGAGCTTCAAGAGAATGTTGTGGTTGATAGTATTAAATATTAAAGACAAGTAAGATAACATCAAGGCTGAAGATAGACCATTGGATCTGGCAGTTAGTAGACACTGGTACCATCATGAGAATAGTTTCATTGGATAGGGTGTAAGTATTTTGATTGAAGATTGGGTAGAAAGTAATAAATAGGAGGAAATGCAAAATATATATATGACCTTCTATGCATATATAAATATATACGTATATTTGCCTAAAAGTTGATAGAAGATGGCAGCTTTAAGCCAGGAGGTAGGTTAAATAAAGATTTGGGGGCTTGGTGTTGCTGTCATTTTTTCTTTTTTAGAATTATGAGAAAAATATGAGTACATTTGTATTGAAAAGCCAAGATACCAATGGAAGGAGAAAGAAGTTACAGGAAAGAAAAGGGGTAATGGATGAAACAGATCCATGGGAAGGCAGGTTATGAGCCCAAGGGCACTGGGAGAAGGTAGCCTGGAAGAGACCCAGAGATGATGGCTATATCTCTCAGTCAAACTCTACCTAAAATGGGAGACAGAAAAATGGGAAGTTGGTGTTCTCACTTGATGGTTTATTGTTTTCTTTATAAACTAAGAGCAAGAGAGATTCTTTATTTATTTATTAAGTACTTGCTAAGTACAGGACATAGTGCTGGGACTTAGGATACAGAAATAAAAAGATAGTCATGATCCCTTGGTTTCTGATATTTACAGTCTGTTGAAAAAGACAGACATTAAACAGTTCAAATAAAGAATGATAAATGTTCTAATAAGTCAGCTTTAGTAATATGGGAACATCAAACGGGCCTGACCTAGTCTAATTAGTCTCCCTAAGGAGATGACTTAGCCTGAGACCTGACAGCTTTGAAAAAATCCGGATAGACAATGAGCATATAAACAAGAGAGTGGGAATTGTATCTGTCAGAGCAGCATATACAAAGGCTTGGACACCCAAAAGAGCATAGAAGGTTCTGAAGGGAAGCAGAAAGGAATTTTTCAGTGTAACTGAAACAGAGGGTACAGGAAGAAAGTTGGTGAGTGTATGTGAGCTACATCAAGGTATTCAATAGCCAGATCTTAAAAGATGTTAAAGCCACATTGGCAATGGGTAGTCGGTGAAAGGTTTTACTGAGAGCATCTGTTTCAGGGCAGTACTGAACCCATACCTGTTAAAGCATGATGAGCAAGCTACAATAGTGGTCTCTTCTAGGTAGGTATCTGGTGGAGACAGAGTGGGAAGTTGTTACATTCAAAAATATTTAGGAGACTGACTTGAAGAGAAAACTTTGTGATTTATTACAGGTTAGAGTTGAAGATTTTTTAAAAGGGTTAGTCTCAGCTATTCAGGAGGCTGAGGCAGGAGGATCACAAGAGTCAAAATCACTCACAGATGTATAGCTTTTGATCAGCCAAATGTTGATGCCATATTTTGAAATGGTGATTACAGTAGAGGCACTTTTTTTTTTGGTGGGGGGGATTCTGTTTTGAGATTGTGAAATATGAGGGTTTTCTGACCAGCTAGGTAGCTTTTGGGTGTATGACTGTGAAACTCAGGTGAAAGAAGTGGGTTGGTTTAATGGGTGTAGATGTCATCAATATATAGTTATCATTTTAAGCCAGTCAGTAGTATTGTTTCATCAAAAAATAAATGAAAGTTTTATATACACATATAATTGCATATGAATTCATATTCCTTAGTAATTTTGCTTTCTTTTTACTTTTTAAAAACAGTTCTGGATTATTTCCTCTTCTTGCAAATGCTGCCATGTCTGTGAAACCAACACTGCTCAGTTTGTATGAGATATATTACCTGCCTTTGGGGAAAACACTGAAGCCCGGTCTACAGGGATTGCTAACTGGTATTCTTCCTGGCTTAGAAGAAGGATCAGAGTACTATGAGAGGTAAGATGGTATTTAGTGCAGCTGCGTAACTAAAGTCATAGATTTGTCAGCAAGCATCTTCAGATCAAATATATTTTAGCATCACAAAAGTGAATTATTCTCTAGAGTAATTATATCAATATATCACTTGAAGATTTCTATAGCAATAAAAAAATTATGATAGTGCATCTAGTCTGTGTATCATACTGAAAATATAGATAGTGGTAAGAGCACAGACCTGGGAGGTAAATGGACTGGGTTCAGATCCAGTCTCTACAGGCACTGTGGGTCTAGGAAAGTTTTTTTAGTGTTTGTGAACCTTATTTAGTTTCCTCATCTATAAAACAAGCATAATACCTATTTTATGTGTTATTGTAATAATGAAGCCACTTAGCACAAGGTCTAGCATATATAAGTAACTCAGAAAATGCGACCTGTAACTTAATATAATGCAATAGATAGGACATTTAAATTAATGAAAAGAATGGAAAATAGGTCCATGTGCCAATTATTTTTAAGTTGCTGATGGGGAAAATAGCCTAGCACCAAGTACAGTGCTGTTTCACTAGCTGTTGACATGCTGCTGTTGATATTTTAACTTCTCAAAGCGAATGACTTGATCTGTTTTGGAGCCTATTATCATTTTTTGGAATTGTAGAAAATGCATGATGGCATAAAGTATCTCTATCTCGTTACTAATATTCTTACGAAAAGAAGAAATCATAAGATGAAGTAGAACAAATAGAAAATACCAAACTTTCTCTATGAGTAGTCATAATACCTTTCAATAGTCTATTCAAGTACATTGACTAGTTACTTTATTGTTTGTTTGGGTTTTTTTTATTGTTTGTTATTTTATTGTTTTTCACCTGCTCCCGTCATTTAGTAAAAATGTAATTCTTAATTTACTGGATTACCCTTAAAATTAAAAATGATCTTTTTTCTTAAAGATTATGATTTGCTTTTATTAATTTTACTTTTTTACCTATTTGCTTACAGTTTCACAAGTGTAGCTTGAAATTGACTTATTTAGCTTATAAGTCAGTTTAATTTTAAGTTTCTATATTAAGGGAGGCATGGAATTAGGACCACTTACAACTCCACTAGTTACAATTAAAATTTTAACATAAGTTAGAATAATGTCCTTTATGACTGTGGTATGCCCATGATTGATTTATCTTGTTTTTCTTGTTATTCTGCATAAGTTCTATAAAAGGACTGGTAGATGTGTTGTTGATTTAATGCACAGATAAGTCGAGGCCAGAAGAAACTAGCAAGTAAACAGTAGAACTCATTAGATTATCTTCTTGCTCCATATTCTACAATATAATAGACTTTATGTATCACATTATCTTATGTTAAAAACAAATCAAAAGCTATCTTTAAATGCATTCCTTACTAAAGCTGTAATGTATTCTTGACTGATAGATAGATCTAATTCATCAAAGTTGCTGTGAACCATATAGTGTGTGATTTCAAAAAGAACCATTGAGGAGAGTTTAAGGTTTTATAGAACGTCAACAGAAGACATGTTCTACTGTAAGAACGCTGCTAACTGGAGTGTGTATGGCATCTTGTTGCCGGAAGTGGTTTGACCACCCAGGGAGGTAGACAGTCCTGTGGTGGTGTCTTGTCCTCAGGAGGACAGGTGAGGGGGCCGACCCGAAGAAAGGTGAGGCGACTTCCCCAGCCTGCACAGCCGGTAAACGCTTAGATCCAGGACTTACAGTTAGCTCTCTGATTCGAAAATGTGTTCTGGGGTGGAGCATGTGGATGCTTTCATACGTTTTGGAAGAGAACTATGATTCACTAAACGTTTCCTTCTTAAATCGCTGTATGTATGCCTCAGAACAAATACATTGTTGGAAAAGGTCGCTGCTGCAGTGGACCAGTCAGCATTCTACAGTGCCCTGTGGGGTAGTCTTCTCACCAGTCCTGCTGTGCGTCTACCTGGAATCACATATGTCCTTGCCCATTTGAACAGGAAGCTTTCTATGGAGGACCAACTTTACATAATTGGCAGTGATATTGAGCTAATGGTAGGTTGAAGCTAATGGTAGGTATGGTTGCTCATCTCCCAGATATTTCTTTAGAGCCAGGCACTATTACAGACAGATATTGAGGACTGTGCCGTGAACAAAGTTCCTGTTTTCATGGAGCCTACACTTTTCATCAAGAAAAACTAGAGGCCAAAATAACAATTAACTGTTGTTTTGTAAGAGTTTATTTTCTTCATGAAAAAGATTGTTATTTATTATTCAAGCAAATAGAAATGATCCTTATTATTACCATCTTGCTGACTGATCAGACCACTCACTGTTAACATAACCATATTCATTATATTATTCCAAAGCGGATCTTTATTTTGATCACAGCTTCCATATATATATATATATATATATATATATATATTTTTTTTTTTTTTTTTTTTTTTTTTTTTTAAGAGACAGGGTCTCGCTCTGTTGCCCAAACTGACAGGTAGTGGTGTGATCATAGCTCACTGCAGCCTTGAACTCCTGTCTTCAAGCAATCCTCCTACCTCAGCCTCCTGAGTAGCTGGGGCTACAGGCTCATACCACCGTACCCAGCTAATTTTTTATCTTGTTAGTTTTTGTAGATATGGAGTCTTGCTGTGTTGCCCAGACTGGTCTTGAACTCCTGACTTCAAGTGATCCTCCCACCTTGGCCTCATAGCTTTCTTTATAAGAAATGGATTTTAAAGTCATATAGCCAAATTCTGTATGGAATTTGTGTGAGGATGCAGTGAAACAGATCGTGAGAGATATTGAGGAAAGATCGCATTGATTGCCTATTTTATGCAATACTTTATAGTTTCAATATTCAGAACAGCAGGAAACCTTTTTATATCTATAGAGTGCTATATTCTTTAAATGAGCAAGGAGTTAAAAACAAGTTCTCAAGGGTCATTTTGAAGAGTTTTTTGGGGGCAGTTTTGTGTGTGTGTGTGTGTGTGTGTGTGTGTGTGTGTGTGTGTGTGTGTGTCCATGTCTCACTGTCTCCCAGACTGGAGTGCAGTGGCACACTCACGGCCACAACAGCCTCGGCCTGCTGTGCTCAGGCAATCCTTCCACTTCAGTTTTCCAAGTAGCTGGAACCACAGATGTGTGCCACCACGCCCAGCTAATTTTTTTTTTTTTTTTTTTTAATTGTAGAGACAAAGTCTCATCAAGTTGCCCAGACTGGTCTCAAACCCCTGGGCTCAGGCAATCCTCTTGCCTCTGCCTCTCAAAGTGCTGGGATTGCAGGTGTGAGCTACCTTGCCAGACTGAAGAGTTTTTTCAAAAACATTTTGATTAATCATTCTTTACTGTTTCCCCATATGATCATGGCATTACTGATATTTTCATGCAGATTTTTGGATAAATTTATTAAAGTTAAGTTATATATACTGAAATTAACCCTTCTTACATTATACAGTTGTATAAATTTTGACAAGCACATATAGCCATGTAACCACTACTACAGTCAAGATACAGAATATTTACATTACCCCAAAAAGTTCTCTGTAGTCACTCCCCTTCCTCTACACTCCCAGGTCCTTGGAAACACTGGTAAATTTCTGTTTCTATAGTTTTGTTTTTTTCCTAGAATGCTATATAAATGGTGTCATCATATGTAGCCTTTAAGTCAGTTTTTTTTACTTTGCAGAGCACATTTGAGATTCATCCATACTTTTGTGTGTATCCTTAGTTTCTTTAAATTGCTGCATAATGTTCTATTATATAAATGTACCACAGCTTTTTATTCATTCATTAGTTAATGGAATTTTAAGTTGTTTCCTGTTTATGGCAAATATAAAGCTACTATAAACATTCACATACTTGCTGTGTAGATGTATATTCTTATTTCTTGGGAATATACCTAGGAATAGGATTGTTAGGTCATATGGTAAATGTGTGTTTAACTTTTTAAAATAACACAATTGAGATATAATTCATGTAAGAAAATTTACCCTTTAAAATGTACAATTCAGTGGTTTTTAATATATTCACAAAGTTGTGCAATAGCACCTCTATCCAATTTCAGAACATTTTTATCACCCCTTTCCCCCCCCAAAAAAAACCCTATACTCATTAATCAAACCCCATTTTCCCTCATTCCTTTCTCTGGCAACTACTACTATTTCTGCTTTTATGGATTTGCCTATTCAGAATAGTTCACTTAAATGGAATCATAAATGGTCCTATGTGAATGACTTTGTTCACTTACTATTATCTTTTCAAGATTTATCTGTGTTGTACCATGTGTCAGTACTTCTTTCTTCATTATGGGTGAATAATATTCCATTGTAATGAATATACCATTCATCAGTTGATGAGTATTTGGACTGCTTCTATTTTTTGGCTGTTATGAATAATGCTCTACTGAACATTCTTGTATGAATTTTCGTATGGACACGTATTTTCATTTCTTCTGGATATATATCTAGTAGTGGAATTTCCAGGTCTTCTGGTAACTCTGTTTAACTTTTTGAAGAACTGGCAAACTATTTTCAAAGTGGCTGCTCCGGTTTTCATTCCCGCTAGCAGTCTACAAGGGCTTTAATTTCCTCACATCCTTGTCAACACTTGCTATTGTCTTTTTAATTATAGCCCTTCAGTGGGTATGAAGTATTATCTCATTGTGGTTTGATTTGAATTTCCCTGATGATTAATGATGTTGAGTGTCTTATAGTTATTGGCAATTTGTATATCTTCTTTGGGTAAATGTCTGTTCAAATTCTTTGACCATTTTAAAATTTGATTGTTTGTCTTTTTATTGTTGAACTGAAGGAATTCCTTATATATTCTGGATAGTAAACACTTATTATTTCAAAAATTTTTTCTCCATTCTGTGGATTGCCTTCTCACTTTCTTGATGATGTCTTTTAAAGCAAAACAGTTTTAATTTTGATCAACTCTAATTCATCTAGTTTCTGTTCTTTTGCTGCTTGTGCTTTTTGCATATTCAATAAACCTTTGTCTAATTCAGGGTACCAGAGCTTTCCTCTGTTTTCTTCTAATATATGTTTAAGTTTATAAGAAACTGACAATCTGTTTTCTAAATTGACTATATATTTTTAAAATTTAGGTTTTAAAATATATTGTTACATTTTTTAATGACTTAATGGAACCTTTAAGTCATTTTTATTTATTTAAAAAGCTTGGAAAAATAATTGCAATATATCACAGTCAAAGGCCTATTCTTTCTAATTTTGAAAGAGTTAGTATAAATAAATAAATATGAAAATCACATAGAAAATGGATTTGAACAGATAATTAACTTAAAGGAAGTTTTATAAATTCAGACATGAAAAGATACTTAATATTATCTATAATAGAAATAAAAATTTAAATGGCACACAACCTATTATTATACATCAGACTGGCAAAAAAGAAAACATATTGGTAAGCATGTGGAGAAGCAAACTGTCACATATAGCTGGTGGGAATATACAATGACAGAACCTTAATAGAAAGTATTGTGCTATTTAAATTGCAACCGCACATGCCCCACGATCTGGCAATTTTATTTTGAGGGATTTATCCTACAGATGTACTTGTACATTATGTAAGTATATTGCAGCATTATTTAGAATAGTAAGTGTTTAGAAAGAGTGTAAGTGTCCATGATTAAAGGCTGGTTAAGTAAATTAGGGTTCATGTATGAAATAAAACATATCTTTGGCTATCAAAAAGGAAGCTCTGTCTATAATGATAAGGAAAGATCTTCAAATTATATTGTTAAATGAAAAGGGCACAGTTTGGGATACAGTTGTATGTATTTTTGTTACCTGTGTTTGCAGAAGATATTCACAAGTAAAGCTGATTGCCTACAAAAAATTTGGTAGTTGGAAGATAGAAATGGAAGAGAACCTTTTTGCTGTATAGTATATTGTACTCTTTAATTTGTAAACCATCATGACATATTTACCTATTCAAAATAATATAGATATATTTAATTATTATAAAAGTATCCTTATAAGCATACTTTTATTTATTAGAAAGAATGAAGAGTTGTAACATTTTTGTGGCAAAAATTTTTCAACACAATAGATGTTAAAGACTCTTTTATTTCAGGTAGAAGCAGTAAGCACTTCGGTACAGGACTCAAGTGTACTTGTACAGAGAAGCACACTGGACCTCATACTCTTCTGTTTTCCGTTTCACATGAGTCAGGTAAGACATTAATACTGATATTAACATAAGGCATTCTTGGGAAACTATAAATTCATGATGTCAGTCACTGCCTTGCTGGACTCTGGTGTGGCCATGTATTCTCTGAACTGTGGCTGTTGTCATGCTTCCTGGCTTTGGCCCCCGCCCCCACCTTGGGGAGGTGAATCTTCTTTCTCCCTTCTCTTTCTCGCTCTAATTTATTTTTAAGTAAACTATATTTTTTAATCTAAAAAAAATTCATGATGTCGAGTTATTTTTTAAAGGCATATACATTGAATTCTTTTTTATAAATCAGTAAGTACATAGAAAATAAGTTTCTTCTTAAGGAGTGGAATTCGTTCTGGAAAAAACTGAAGAAAAAGGTTCACTGATTTGATAAGAACATGGTAATTGAAATAGTTTATTTCATGCCTTTGAAAAAAGTCCAACCTATAAAAAGCAAGAGGTACTCCTTACTAACTCTGAGTAAACTAAGACTCTGTGACCTAGCCTTCTACTTACCCATTATCTATATCGATAATACATTATCTTGCTTTGATTTCTAAGTTGCATTTCAGACTGTAGCAGAGTTGACTGTAATTTAAGAGCCACATATTTAGTCACTGTAATAGTCTATTGTAATTATATTATAAATAGCAGCAAAGAACTTGACACATCATGAACGAAGTGTTTCATTCCCGGAACTTAATCAGTGTCCTCATTTTAGAGGATGTGATCTAAAAGACCTTTGAGTTCTAAACCTTACTGAAGATTGATTTAGATTACTGGCACATAAGCATTCAGAGTGGTGGAACTATGTACCTAACAAGTAATAAGATATACAGAATATCCACCATGGAAAAGTAAGTTTATTTCTAAAAAGGCCATTAGCAGAAAGTTATCATTTAAGGTTTTCATAAGAACTGTGATTAGTAGATAACTGTAGTGAATTTTTATTATGATTGACCAGTTTTTCTTTATTCATTTTTATTACTCTATTACTTTATTCATTTTTTATTTTACTGTATTTGAGATTTAATTATTAATAATCAAAGACGTCTGTACTTCTGTTGCCTATACATCACTAATTGTGACATGAACCACCCCCAGCTTCTATTTTGATACTTTCACTCTTAAATCAAGGGTCTTTATGCTCCCTTCTGGCTTTTCACAGAATTATCTGCTGGGACATCTCAACATAGTCTAAACTTACCAGTGCTCTAGTTAGTATAGGGGTGGTCAAACAGCCTGCAATTAAGAATGATTTTTGCTTTTTATTGAAGGCTTAGGAAACAAAGAATATGCCAAAGATTTGCATGTGGTTCAAAAGTCTAAAACATGAACTGTCTGAATCTTTATTGAAAAAAATGTATTGTCCATCACTCTTGAACTTTCCCATTGCTTTCTTCCCTTCCAAATTCAACATTGCTAATCACTCTGTTGATAGATGCCTCAACAAGATCTAAAGAATTAAGTCATATAGACGCAAATGGAAAAGAATTTAATGTGTAATCTTTTTTTTTTTTTTTTGAGTTGGAGTCTCACTGTCGCCCAGACTGGGGTGCGG
>NW_007247307.1:354701-360594 GCF_000164805.1 Carlito syrichta | reverse complement strand
CCGCAGCCTCGACCTTTTGGGCTCCGGTGATCCTTCTGCCTCCGCCTTCCGAGTAGCCGGAACTACAGGCATGCGCTACCACGCCCGGCTGATTTTTTGATTTATTGTAGAGATGAGGTCTTGCTGCCCAGGTGGGTCTCGAACCTGCGGTCTCAGGCAATCCACTCACCTCAGCTTCCCAAAGGCGCGGGATTACAGGCTGAGCCACCAAGCCCGGCCCAATGTGTAATCTTTATATGCCTGTGTTTCCTAAGCCTTTTTTAGGCTGTACTTCCTTCCATATTTTAGTCTTTCTTCTGCCAAAATTCTCTCAATACTTACCTTCTATAATTTATATTGTGAAATCAATAGCTAAATTCATACCCAGTCTCATATTTCTCTAATTCCAATACTTTTCTCCCTGTTACTATGCCAATTCTAATATAGTTCTCCTTATTACTGTACTGAACTGAATAAGGATCATGACATGGTCATCTTAGTTCCCCACCTCTCCTCTTGCTGTGTCTTGGGGTGATAGACTCGTGGCAAAGACTGGCTGAAAATATGACTGAACAGAGCCTCGTTGCCTTACCCCATAAGGATGATCACCATTAGGGACGTCAGCCGTGGATGGACTGCTGGGCTTCTTTTACCTATTTCCTGGAAAGCTGACCCAAATCTCTAATGCTTACATCTTTAATTGAAATTATAATAGAGTTTTTGTCTATATTCGAAATAGGTGGTAATGTCAGTTGCAATCCAGAAGTGACTTTTGTTTTTTATTCATTTTGTAATTGACAAAATTTGTGTATATTATATATAACATGAAATTTTGAAACATGTATACATTCTGGTATAGCCAGATTTATTTAGTTAACATTCATTTTCTCACATTCTTGATTTTTGCAATAAGAACAATTAAAATATCTCCGTGATTCCTAAGCATATAATACTTTATTAACTATAGTTACCATGTTGTACAATAGATCTCTTTGAACTTATTCCTCCCATCTAACTGAAATTTTGTATTCTTTAACTAACAACTCCCACTTCTTGCTTTCTTAAGAGTAGCTTTCCTCCCACAATAAGATGTGGAGACATTTGTCCTTTTTTGTTTGTTTGTTTTGAGTTGGAATCTCACTCTGTTGCCCAGACTGGAGTGCAGTGGCCGCTCCCGGCCACCACAGCCTCAACCTGCTGTGTGCCGGCGATCCTTCCACCTCAGCCTTCCAAGTAGCTGGAACTACAGGCGCAGGCTACCACGCCCGCTGATTTTTGATTTATTGTAAAGATGAGCTCTCGCCAAGTTGCCTGGGCGGGTCTTGAACCTGTGGGCTCAGGCGATCCACTCACCTCAGCCTCCCAAGGCGTGGGATTACAGGCTGAGCCACCGAGCCCGGCTAACATTTGTACTTTTTAAGATTTTGTGACAGCATCTATAATCTACATATCTGATGTTTAATAGATCGGTGGTTCTCAAATGCTTTGATGGCAGGACCCTTTTACATTCTTTAAAAATATTGAGGGTCCTAAAAATTTTGCTTATGTGGTTTGGACCTATCTATATTTATCATTTATACATTAAAACTGGAAAATTTTTTAAATGCTTGCTAATTCATTTAACAATAACAAACTTATATTAGCATAAATAGCATTTTATGAAAGTATTATTTTCCAACTCAAAAAAAATTGGTGAGAACCATTGTTTTATATTTTTGCCAATCTCTTTATTGTCTGGCCTAATAGCAGAAAGCAGAATGCTCATTACTGCTTCTGCATTAGTAAATTGTGATTGTCCTACTGATATGTAGTTGGAAAATCAAGAAGTATTTCGGTAGCATTTTCTGTTAAAATTGCACGTTCTCCTTTGATACTATACCAAAACTTGCCAAGCTATAGTTTTTAAAAATTAATTACAATATGGAATCTAAAACCATATCAAGTTGGGCACGAAGTGGCTCACACCTATAATCCCAGCATTTTGGGAGGCTGAGGTGAGAGGATTTCTGGAGCCCAGGAGTTCAAGACCAGCCTGGGCAACCTTGCAAGACCTCATCTACGCAAAAAAAATATATATATATAAGTGCGTGGTGGTGAGTGCTTGTAGCCCAGCTACACAGGAGGCTCCAGTTGAGCCCAGGAAATCAAGTCTGTGGTGAGCTGTGATGGCACCACTGCACTCCAACCTGAGCAACAGAGTGAGACTCTAATTAATTAATTCCTGTCAATGAACTTCTCATATTCTATTTCATTACAATCTATTAGTCTATCTTGTACTTTCAATAGACCTTTCACTCATATATGCTTTTGCAGCATTATGATTGGTTATTTAGAAAATATTGGTTTATTGAATTATACAGATTCCCAAATGTTGCACATTTTTAATATAATACCAAAAAAAATCACATTTATTACATTTATTATCACATTTCTCTCATCAGTAAAGATTTCTAGGTGCTAGAAAACTGTTAAGCCCAACATATGTTGGGAAGTTTTCAGGCCAATTCAGTTGAAAACAATGCAATTTCAATCCAAATACACGTTTTCTAGAACACTGATTTTCTCTAGGAAGCTCAAATTTTATTATTTGTAACAATTGACATTGTTTTCCTTGAAGTGACAGGCTTACTTTGTTTATTTGGGAAAATGACTGCCATATGTCCATGCCTGAATAATCATAGTTTGTGTTAGTCATTTTTTTCAGGTAAAAATTGCATTCTGTGAGAAAGCTGATAGTTAAGCTCACAACTCAAATGATTGCACGGATGCTTTTCCTTAAGACAAATATCACACTTCAGTATACATCAGAAGTGCATTAAGTCTACGTCCTATTTTATTACACAGAATATTAAAAGATAAATACTAAATGGTTGATATGTAATAAAACCAATTTTTACTGTTTCATCAACAACATTCTTAAATGAAACTGGCTCTTCTTTTTTTGTGCATAGTGTAGTAAAATGTTCACTGGCCAACAATTAAGAAGTGAATTCTCTATCCAGCTGGGGCACTACCTAAGCTTTTGAATTTGGCGAAGCACTTAGGCTCTACGAGGAACAGGTTTTTTAATTTATAGAATGGTGGTTAAACTAGTCAGTTTCCAAGTTACTTTCTAATTCTCAGATTCCAGGATTCTATTCTGAAGTGATTATCTAGTACTACTCTTAAAATTAATAATAAATTAGTTGCCTTTCTCTTTATTTTAAAAATTTTACCTCTGAGCTGAAGCCAGATGTTCTTTAATCCTTTTTTAAACAACTAATTAAGACTATTAGGAAAGAGGCAAAAAAGTTCTTTTTCTCTTAAAAAGTTCTGTAACAAAATGAAAAAAAAATTAAGATTATTAAGATTTGTTAAAGCTGTACTGATTATATAGTTTCCTATATCCTTCTATATGTTTGAATTTCGACAAGATAAAAATGTTTAAAAAGGAGAAATGAAAGACTTGGAGTTGATGAAGATGATGCCTTCTAAGGAGTTTATGGTCGGTTGACAACACTATGCGTGTGAAAGGCCAGTGGCAAATAATTTTCTTGTATTTGTCCCATCTTACTCCATTTCCTTTACTTTTTAATCATAAATTGTTTTTGTTGAATAGGATAAGGAACTTTAAGCTGGAAGTTAAAATAATTCAGTTCTAGTTCCAGCTGTGCAGCTAAACAGTCATGTTATCTAACTTTCTTTCTGTTTCCTAATCTGCAATATGGAAGTAATAATTCCTGTTTGAAAGATCAAATGAAACAATATTATATGGAAGTACTTTATATATCATAATGTATAATGCATAATTCCGAGCATATTGCAAGGCATTATTTTTTTAAAGAGGAAAAAGTAATATGCTTTTGGATGTGATTAAGTACAATCCATTCCTAACTTTTTCAGGCCACTCGACCAGATATGATAAGGATCTTGTCAGCAGCCCTTCATGTGGTACTAAGGAGAGATATGTCCCTGAACCGAAGACTTTATGCTTGGCTCCTTGGTAGGTATTTGATGTGTGTAGTCATAGTTGGGAGAGGATGGAGGGAGATTTGACCTCTATAAATATTATCAAGTGATGTGTTTGTCCTAAATGAAAAAACTAGAGTTTTTGTGTAAATGGGCAATAAAAATGTAAATATTTTTAACTGTGTTTTATAAGAAGAAATTTTAGAAACTTCTTAGTTAAGAGGCTCTTTGAATACATAAAGTCATGTTTCCCTTGACAAGATGTTTTTACCCCTTACAAACTGAGGTTGTTATGCTATAAGTTAATAGACAAAGAAAGATAAACTAATAATCAAAATAATGGCACCTTGTCTAAAACTTTGAAGCCATCAAAGGAATCAGGACTAGTACCCCACTGTTTTACATATGGCAGCAGTCTCCCACTCAGGCAATAATGCATGGTGTACACTTTGGTCTTCCTACTTTTTGTGAGTGTTTGGTTCATCGCCACAACTCCTTACTGTCCTAGAATGAGAGGACACAGTATGACTTACCTTGAATGTTCTGCATCTTCGTTTATCTCATTATGAGTAAGATTGGAAAAAAACAACAGGATAGTTCTGGAGGAATACTATGAACTTGTGTATTGAATTGGTTTTCCTTTATTAAACTATCTAAAATGATCTCTCTTGCTGACACTGAATGGGCTACTAATTGGTAAGTGTTTAGTGCTGTTTTTGAGATTTTGCTGTTTTGGTATTTAGTGAACCAACAGTTTGGAGAAGTTCATTTTAATTCATGTTGCAATTTGTTTCCATGGAGGTTTTGATAACAACGGTGCTATCATAGGACCCAGAAGCACAAGGCACAGTAATCCCGAAGAACATGCCACTTACTATTTCACTACCTTTTCAAAAGAATTGTTAGTCCAGGTAACGAATGCTTTTGTTATTTTTTGGTTACTTACCACTAGAGTTACTGAAAAAGTGTAAGAGACAAGACTCACAAACTTCCTAAGAATGAATATAACAAGTGAATGACTGTAAAATGATAAATAATCAGAAGTTAGACTACCATAAGGCTAAAGTTTTTTTTCTCACTCTTACTTTGTTGTTTTCATAACTTTATTAAAATAAAATATAGTTGTAGCTTTTCACCTGTCCCAATGAAGTTGGGAACTTTTCACCTGTCCCAATGAAGTTGGGAACTTTTTCAAAAATGGGTCAGGAACTGGGTTATTTCCTGTGACGCTCCAGGGAAATTTGGGGTGCAACTGGAATCTAAGTGTGGTGCAACACTATTGGAATAGAAATGTTAAAATAATCCATAGGTTTATATTATATTAATATGACTTCAATTGTATTTATTCAAGATAGCTCAAAATAGACATATAGCATCTGAAGCATTTTTAAACAGGTGAGCTTAGAAGATAGCTTTAAAGCTAGCTTTAAAACACTGGTGGGAAAAGAATGGCATAATGGCAGCTGTTATCATGATAATGTGGCCTAGTTTGGGATCACTGATCTTAAATAGAAACATTTTTATCTTTAGGAAACAATCAGCTTACAACTATTTCTCAATTTTCTTTGACTCTTCCACTATTTGTTTGGTTCTTTTGCTTTTTGGTTTGTTTGTTTGTTTGTTTGTTTGTTTTAAGAGACAAAACCCTACTCTGTTATCCAGGCTAGAGTACATTAGCGTGATCATAACTTATTGCAGTCTGGAATTCCTAGGCTCAAGCCATCCTCCCATTTCAACCTCCTGAGTAGCTAGGAGGCATGCACCACCATGCTCAACTAATTTTTAAATTTTTTTTAACATATTTTTTATTTTAAAATTGTGGGGTACAGTTAAGGGTTAGGTATACAAATACGCATTGTGTAGGTACCCTTGTTGATGAGGTGTGCCCCCCGTCCCCAGACACATATTGACTACCGTTAATCCCACCTCCCTTTCCCTCCCTGACCCCCCCCCACAATTTCCCGCC
>NW_007247307.1:289190-354516 GCF_000164805.1 Carlito syrichta | reverse complement strand
CATGGTTGTTTCCATGATCTTGCTATTGTGAACAATGCTGTGATAAACATACGTGTGCAGGTATCTTTTTTATAGAGTGATTTGAGTTCTTCAGGTTATATTCCCAGTAGGGGGATTGCAGGCTCATATGGAAGGTTGATTTTTAGAGTTTTTAGAAATTGCCACACTGATTTCCACAGAGGCTGCACTAGTTTACACTCCCACCAACAGTGTATAAGTGTTCCCTTAAACCTCAAACCATAAGAACCTTAGAAAATGCAGGACACACCCTTATGGAAATTGGAACTGATGTCCAATTCCTGAACCAAACCCGAAATGCACAGGCCATAAGAGATAAGATAGACAAGTGGGACCTCATTAAACTGACAAGCTTCTGCAAAGCTAAAGAAACCATCAAGAGAGCAGGGAGACAGCCCACAGACTGGGAAAAAGTATTTGCCAACTCCATGTCTGACAAAGGCCTAACATCTTGGATCTACAAGGAACTCAAATGTGCTGAAAAGAAAAAACAACCCCATTCCAAAGTGGGCAAAGGATATGAACAGACACTTCTCAAAAGAAGACATATGAGCAGCCAACAGACACATGAAAAAATGTTCTGCCTCACTAGTCATCAAAGAGATGCAAATCAAAACCACACTGAGATACTACCTAACTCCAGCCAGCATGGCCATTATCAATAACTCAAAAAATAACAGATGCTGGAAAGGATGTAATTTTTTAATTTTTTGTGGAGACAGAGTCTTGCTATGTTGCCCTGACTAGTCTTGAGTTCCTGGTCTCAAGTGATCCTACCAAAGCACTATAGGCGAGAGCCACAGCACCTGGCCATTTTCCACTGTTTTTCTAGAGAAAATGTAAGCACTTTTTTCTTCTCCCAAGTCAAGTGAATATAGCACTTTTTTTTCCTAGCAGAGAAAGAAGGCCAACCTTGGTTAAAGGGAGCTTCAGAAAAACAATAGGGGGTGCAAATCTTCATTACATATGGTTACATTTAAAAATGTTTTTTCTTAAGGAAAAAAAACTTTGATTAGGTTTACTTAAATGACTAGTGTACTTTTCTTTTTTAAAGGCAATGGTGGGAATCTTACAAGTGAATGGATTTGGAGAAGAGAGCACACTAATGCAGGATCTAAAACCCTTTCGCATTCTAATCAGTTTACTGGACAAACCTGAGCTAGGTAATATACACTGTCCTAGGGCATAAGGTCACATGTGGTTCTTTTGTATTGTTTTATAGTAAAATAAGGTAGAGTCTTTAGGAAGATTATTTGAGATGGCCTTTAAATAACAAGTTCTCAACAATATCTTACCTAAAATTTTACTCTGCAAAATTAAGATACAAGTATTCATCCAACTGGTATGTTATTTGTATGTCTGCTCTGTGCTTGTATGTAGCAGAAGAATCATTTTAAAGATGCTGTCCAAGCCTCTCTTAGTCCTGATTATATTACTGAAATCAAAACATTTATTATCATGACTATAGTTCACAGAATTCAAGACTTGAGCAGAAATATTTGGATTATATCCTTCAACTTTATTTCTTCCACCTATTCCCTTTACTTTGCGTGTTTTCCCTTTATTCATTATATTTTTGTTCTATATAGGATCTATTGGGAAGTTAATTACAACACCTAAAACAGAAATTTTAAATGTGAGAAAAAATAAAATGAAATTGTAAAGTATGTAATTTCTTCAGATGATATGCAGATTTTTTAGCAAATATGCATGTCTTCTCACCATTTCATAAAATGAAAATGAAAAATTTTAAATATAAGAATAACTTGAATTATATCAATAGCTTTGATAATAGATAAAGGTCAGGAATTTTTTTAATGAAACTGATGTCTGTAATAGCAACAAAATATAGTTCTATGCATTTTTGTATTATTTAAATTATTAAAAGTAGTAGTACAAGTAGCATTTGTTGAATATTATATTCTGCAAACTATGCTACCCACCTTACAATTTTTTTTTTAATCTTTGAAACCATACTGTAAGTTTTGGTATTATTAACCTCAATCTAAATAGGGAAGCTAAAACTCAAAGAAGTTAAATAACTTGTCTAAAGTAACAGAGCTATTAATTGGCAAAATCAGTTTCCCTGCTTGTGTAATTTCTATTTTGTCAGCATATACTTTAATTTTTTTTTTAATTTGGAGTCTCACTTTGTTGCCCAGGCTGGAGTGCAGTGGCACACTCATGGCCATCACAGCCTCAGCCTGCTGGGCTCAAACGATCCCTCTGCGTAACCCTTCCAAGATCCCTCCGCCTTAGCCTTCCAAGTAGCTGGAATTACTGGTGCATGCCACCACGCTGGCTATTTTTTTTTTTTTTTTTTGGTAGAGATGAGGTCTTGCCAAGTTGCCCAGGCTGGTCTCAAACCCATGGACTCAGGCAATCCTCTCCTCTTAACTTCCCCAAATGCTGGAATTACAGGCGTGAACCACCACGCCCAGCCCAACCTATACTTTAAATAAACATTTATTCAATTTATTATTTACACTAGCTTCTCAAAATGTGAAGTTTAGTTCAACGTTTAAAAAAATACTATTTTGAAAAATACTTGTTTTAAATCATCTTTTAATTGGACCACTTTTCAGATAATCATGACTTGCCAGTACTAATTAATTACTCTCTTTAATTTATATATTAATTTTAGGACCTGTAATTCTGGAAGATGTCCTGATTGAAGTGTTTAGAACATTATATTCTCAGTGCAAAGCAGAATTGGATCTTCAGATGGATCCACCCTTCAGCAAGGATCATGCTCAGTTAAGCAGGTAGATCACAAAAATTTAAGTGTCACATAAGGATGTCCTCAATGTTAATACGTATTCACAAAGTGGACACTACGCTAAGTCCCCTCTTAATATAACTTAGTGTTAGTATTAACTGGGGATCTTACTCTATGAAGTTTGTGTTCCGATAAGTAAAATTGATTTAAAATGTCACTATATTTTGTTAATATGAAGCATCATAACTAACTGCACTGATTTTTGAAGTGGGCACTTAGCAGCATGACTGCAAAACCACTACATTCCAAAGTTGATTCTTAATCTCACTAGTTTAGAAAATTAAATTTTAGCAGTTAGTATAAAAGACTCTGGAGAATTTATTTGCACTTACCAAATGCACAGAAGACTAACTGCCACATGTCAGCTACTAATAGGAGTTGTACCTTGTTTGGCACAACTCCCGTTGTTTATTTGGAGTTTGTTTTCTCTTGGAGACTTGACACACTCAGAAGACCAAATCATAGACCAGACAGAGACTTGAACACAGAGTTAAGTCAATGAAAGTTCACTAAGTAGTTTTTTGTTGTTTTTTTGTTTTTTATGTTATGGTTAGTCTTCTTGAGGTATGTGTATATATTTTTCAAATGCCTGAGACAAATCAAGTATTAATAACATTAGAATTATTTTAGCATATTCTCTAAGTCAGTCATAGATGCTCACAAAATTTTTTTCTTCTCTGCGTTAAGCAAACCACCTCTTTTTCAGTATCATCTATCATTGTAACAGGACAAAGTTTCCAAGCCCTACAATGTTTTTTCTACATAGTTCGCATTTAATTGGTGTTTCCTTGATAAGGCTTTAGACATACCCCAGGCTCTCCTAAAACATGTATAAACATTTTAAGACAGTTTTTTATATCTGATGTTATAATCCCCTGCATTTTTTGGTTAGAGAAGTTAATACTAACTAACATGGTACTCTCTTTCATTCTGTACTGTGCTCAATAATTTATATTACCCGTAGAGTATTAAATTAGTCTTTTCTGCTAGGCCATACTAGTTGTATTGATAGTACTTCAATATGTAAAGACAGTGATTTTAATTTTTAGAAAAAATGGAAAGAGAAAATAGCTAATAGATAAAAGGGTTACCACTTGAAATAACAAAGTTATTTTTTCCTGGTCAAATTTTATAGTAATGACCATTTACATTAATAGTCCTTTTTGTTGTTGTTTCTCAAGCTAAGAATAATAATAATAATTTATTTGAAACTGGTCAAAGTAAACTTAACCTTTCCTAAGAAAACCCAAAGAGTGCAAGAAAGTAGACAAAATGCTTCAGAGTCAAGGCTCTGAAAATCAAATCACCATATGGGTATATGTGCCAAGGGAAACGAAAGAATTTGATGCAAGTTAACAGTTTCACTTCTAAATTGTTCAAAAAGAACTTTCTATTCTTTTCTCTTTTTATTATGCAGAAATTATGCAAGGGTGATTTCTTTCTTTCTTTTTTAGTAAATTAAGGGAAAATAAGAAAACAGCAGAGCTGATTAAAACTGCCAACCTTCTCTTTAATTCCTTTGAGCCTTATTATATGTGGGATTATGTTGCCCGGTGGTTTGAAGAATGTTGTAGGTATGTTAAACTTTTTCATTCATTTTAATTTAGTAGCATTCAAAGTGAACCTTTGATTTAAGTTGTAAAATTTAATGAAAAGAATGCTCTTTTATACATTGTACTACTGGCAACTATTAATTATTTATTGGCCATAACCTGACTAGCCTGTCACTCTAGAATATAAAATAATTGATCATGTAATCTTAGAATTGAAGAGTTTAGATATGAGTTATTCATATGCCAGCATAGATGATTTTCCCTCTCCAGTCTATGGTAAACCTGTTTTTCTTTATCTTAGAGAAGATAGTAAATTTGTGGCTGCTACCTCAGCATACTTTCCCAAAAGGATTCCTACTCTGATTAACAGAAAACTTGATCATGCTTGTGTTTTTAAAGTTATTAGAACTAACACATATTGTCACTGGTGAGTGATAAAAGCCCTGTACCCCTTAGTACATAAAGCCTAAAAAATGGTCTGAAAACCTGAGGATAATAGTGAACCTGAGTGGAATTTCTGTCTGGATTCTAAACCAAATGCTCTCAGAACCAGATTAACCTCTTAAGCCTCAGGAGCATGCAGTCAACAAGAAAGCATGTATGATCTCGGGATTAGAATTATTTTATAAAAAATCAATATGTTAATCCCTTTCATGGTTTAGAAAGTTGTTTGCTTACTCATTCAGCAGATGCTAAGCACCCGGTAGACAAGCACAGCACTAGGCAAATAGACTGTCCTAGTCTTCAAAGATCTTACGGTGGGAACAAGTAAGACATGCACATGTACATTCCTAGTATTAAATTAAAAACTTTAAGTGCCTTAATAGAGAGGTTAAAATGCAGAGGAATTATGAATATCTTATTGCCACCTGGTCCTATCCTGGGTTTTCACCCTCTACGTTCATAAACACAAGCATCCATACTTCTTTAGCTAACTAACCTGAACTGCTCCCTGGAACACATTAACTTTCATGCTACTGAGCCTTCACTTGAGCTATTTTTTTTTTAGTATTCTTTCTCCTTGCCAAAGTCCTATAGAGAGGTCAGTCATATTTCAGAGCCTTCCTTGACTCCTCCAAACCTCCCCTCAGAATCAGCTCCTCCCACACTGTCACCATTGTTTCATTTATGAGTCTACATGCATATATTTCTTGCTGGTTGGGGACTATATCATATTCTCACTTTGCATCTTCAGAGTGTAGGGCAGTGTATGGTCATATATGATTAATATGACTAATGTGAATGTTTGCTGAAGGAATTGTCTCTACTACTTGGACCAGACGAAGGCTTCCTGAAGGAGGTGACATGCAGTCTGAGACCTTGAAGGATACAAGCATTCTGATGACAAGAGAATGAGACTGGGGCAGTAGTTCAGGAGGACACTGGGCCATTATTTTAAGGCCTCACTGTTAGAAACCAAGTAGCAATTAATCCATTTTAACTAGAAGTTGACATCTATAGTGGGAGCAATGGGAAATACGTGCCAAAAAGTGAGATCCATCTAGAACACTCGGAACTGCAGGATGGGAGTTACAAGGAGCGGTTAAGTCTAGGCATCTTGCTTTGAGAATTTTCCACACTGTGTCCCGAGGGAAATGAAATGTGTCAGCCCAAAAACATTATTGCGTGTGAACCGTGTTAACTTGGCCCTCATTTAAGAAAATGAGGATGTCGTCACAGGCATTCACATCCCTTGACAACAACATACTTGATAATGTGAATTTGGTCCTTTTAGGAGGACACTGCATGCCAGACTTCAGACTGGGCCTGGAGACAGCAGTGAGTCATCTGAGTTACAGCTCACCAGTTTCTGCTTACTGGTCGATTTTTTGTTGGATATAGTTTCTTTGGTAAGACTACCTTGGTAGGACTACCTTGGTAATATATATGTATATATTTTAGCTCAAGGATATCTGTAATGTAGTTCAAATATTTCATTTCATATTCGCGACAAACCTCATCTTCAGATCAACTTCATCTTTAATATTTCCCCTCCTCCTTTGGTATAGCTACTTTTTCATAAAATTTTATAAAATTTTTCAAGTGTTTTTTGTCATGTGACCTATGTTTATAATACATAGAATATACTTTATAATTGCATGTTATAAATCTTAACTGTTTGTATATAGTGGTTTAATGCTGCATTCATATCATTAATGATTCTATTAAATGAAGACTGTTGGAAATCTTTTCCCCTTCTGTTTTCTCTCCTCAATTCTTTGCTTTCTCATTTTGAAGCCTACTAGAAGTATGAGGGTGCTGTGTCAGGTATGACATTCAGCCTGTTTTGCTTTTACCTGATTCTATTCACTTTTGTTACATTATAATTTTAGTAGTGTAGCAGATACAGCTGGGGTTCTTTTATAATATGTGTGTTGAAATACTTAAACTCAGAATTTGGGAATAGAAATTTTATAAGGCATCAATAATACAATGACTATACAATGTTAATTAAGAGCATGATACATGTATTTATAAAATATAACAGATGAGTAAAATCATTGCCTGCTTTATGTAGATTAAAACATAAATGACATAACTTTTGGGTTATACATTATGTAAGCTTTTTCCATTCCACTTTATTTTCAGGAGACTTATATTGAAATCCAGACAGAGCACTTGCCCCAGTTGCTGCTCAGAATGATTTCTGCCCTGACAAGTCATCTCCAGACATTGCACTTGGCTGAACTCACAGACTCACTCAGGCTCTGCTCAAAAATCCTCAGCAAGGTTCAGCCTCCACTGTTATCTGCTGGCACAGGAGGTGTGTTACCATTTCCAAGTGGACAAAACCACTCAATCAAAGAATGGGAAGACAAAAAGGTAATTTTAGTTAATATTTTCGGTATTAGACAAATTCTATTTCTTCAGAGAAGAGCAGTTTCTTAATAAAAACCACCTCTACATAAACATGTAAATATTAGCGAATCTTTCTTAGATTGAAGTGCTATGGCATCAAAAGCGGACTGGATTTAGAAATATGGTACGCAGGCCTGGTGGACTAGTACACAGCCTTAAGGAAGCCCATCCTTACGGCCTTCTCAGCAGTGTGGATGGACTCAGAGTCTGTCCCACTCCATGGTCCACCGCAGAAATGAGGAACTGAGTACCACATGTCTTCATCCATAAGCAAGCCCCGAACCCTTGCCGCAACACTGCAGGAGAGGGATCCCCTGCGCCCAGGGAAGTGAGACTGGGTGGGAGGCCCAAGCTTCGCCTACACGTGGACCGCTTGTGCACCCTGACTTGTACCCACATCTTTAAAATAAAGGGGAAAAAGGAAATTTTAAAAAAAGAAGTTCTGTGGCAATATGCCTCCCTATATGCTTCTGGTCGCAGAGCAGTTTAACTGTCTGTACTGGCACTTTCCGAGAGACATGTAACCTGAGTGGCAGATGTAATTTTAAATGTTCTGGCAGCCACGTTAAAAAAAAAGTAAAGAACAGGTGAAATTAATTTTAATTATATTGTATCTAGCCCAGTGTAGCCAACATATTATCATTTTAACATGTTACCTGTATAAAATTGATGTCATATTTAAAAGTAGTCAGTTTACATCCTTTCTTGCACTAAGTCTTCAGAATCTAGTGTATTTTAAACTTACAACACATCTTCATTCAAATGCTAAATTTTTAACAGAAATACTTGATCTGTATTTTCTTTAATTTTATTCTTTTTTTTATGCTTCTGCTTCTTGAATCAGAATGGTGTGTATTTAATCTCATAAAATTTACATTTGAAAAGTTAGTCACTATCCAAGTTGTTCCAAATGTATTTAAAAATTTTTAATAACTAAATTGTCAATTTTAGAATTTAAATTTAATTAAAAATTTGGTTTCTCCCCCAAACTAGCTGTATTTCAAGTACTCAGTAGCCACATGTGACCAATGGCTGTCATATTAGACAGCAAGTCTGTATCTAAACTTTACTGGTCTTTTTCACATACAGTAAATTTCTGGCATGATGTTCTTAAAATCCAGGATCTTTGTATTCTCCTTCGTCGTTCAGATGCTTTAATACTTTATGAAGTTTAATAGAATTAAACTATTATAATAAATTTATCATTTGCCACTAGTAAAAACTTAAACACATATGAAACACCTATGGACAACTTAATTTAAAGGCTTTCAGGCTTATAATATTAAAATATTTTAGAAAATATTCCATTGAATTATATAATAATTACATTGAGCTTAAGCCCAGTGGCACTATGTTAAAATGAAGATTTAAACATTTCTAGAGCATCAGATTTACTTATGTAAATCCTGGGTTTGTATAATTGTCCTTACTTTTTTTTATTAGTTGCCTTTTTTTTTTCCAGACAGGCAGAATGTCAGTTATTAATCCTGAAGCTTTTTTCTTGGTCCATCTAAATGTATTGCTCTTCATATATGAAATAAACATTAACTACCCTTGATCATTTAAAATATAGCCCAGAATTATCCTACATAAACATAAACCAGTCTCACTTATTTTTTTCCCCAACCTGTTTGTTAAATGTTATATATATGGGGGAGACGTGTATATCATCTCTATTAATGCTACAGAATTCATTTTGTTACACTGGTTTTTTGTGTGGTTTTTTTTTGTTTTGTTTTTGGGGTTTTTTTGTGTTTTGGTTTTTTTTTTGGTGAGTAAGTAGGAATTAGAGGATAGAAATACTCCCAGCAGCATGAGAGGTCCCTAAAGCGTTGCTGAAAAGTTTGTGCTTTTTTTTGTTTTTAAGTCGGAGTCTACTCTGTCGCCCAGGATGGAGGGCAGTGACACGCTCATTGCAATCCTTCCACATCAGCCTTCCAAGTAGCCAGAACTACAGGTACATGCCACCATGCCCAGCTAATTTTTTTTTTAATTTATTGTAGCGACGAGGGCTCACCAAGTTTCCCAGACTGGTCTCGAACTCCTGAGCTCAGGCAATCCTCTCGCCTCCGCCTCCCAAAGTGCTGGGATTACAGGTGTGAGCCACCACACACTGTCGCATTGTTTTTCTTAAATTATGCTCCTCTGCTCCACAGATTTTCTTAGAAATAAAACTAGAATATTAATTAACTACTATCGAAGCTTTGGTTTTTATTTGAATGAGATTAATGGGAGTAGGAGAAGGAAGGACCGTGGCATTCTTTCAACAACATATTAAAATAAGTGAAGGCTACCATGCAGAAAACATGGAGAGGCTCTTGTTGATGGCTGCAGACAAGATAGTTGAGAATATCCATTCATGTCAAATGAAGGACAGTTAAATAATATATATTTTTAAAACATAATATTTCATTAACTTTAGAGTATGATTTTGCTGTTCTCACTATGACTTTCTTTTATGTTTCCAGGCCATATGTCTTTACTATTTTTACTGAAATATAATGGTTCACTGAGATGCCTGAAAATTTACCTCATATTTAAAAGTTGAGGGTATTTTCTGTATTTCTTTTTTTTTTTTTTAAGTATGAGAGAAGGAATGATTCTTTAAAAAATTATAAATCTAGTTTGACTCTATTTAGTGCATTTTTGTAAAATCAGCATGTTGAATCTCTATACTCAAATGCCTAATATGTAATTTCTTCCTATTTTTAGAAAGACATTTTATTATAAAATAATCTGAAACATAGTTATGTAATGTAGTCCATACAACTAAATATTATAAATGTACATTTTTTAAAATAAGACTTATTCAAATGGTAAAACAGTCATTTGTTACTACTATGAAGTTATTTTTGTATTAATCTTTTTAGCACACAAAAAATCCTAAAACATCAGATACTAAATTAAGAATGTGGCTGGATGTGGTGGCTCACGTCTGTAATCCCAGCACTTTGGAGGCTTGAATTCTGTTAATTTATTTGTATTTATTTATTTAGAGCTTGAATTTAGAGCTTGAATTCTGTTAATTTATTTTTATTTATTTATTTATTTATTTATTTTGAGTCAGAGCCTCACTGTCGCCCGGACTGGAGTGCAGTGACACAGTTGTGGCTACCACAGCCTCAACCTGCTGGGCTCAAGTGATGCTTCTCCCTCAGCCTTCCAAGCAACTGGGACTGCAGGCATGTGCCACCATGCCCAGCTCGTATCTGATTTATTATAGAGATGAGGTCTGCCGTGTTGCCCAGGCTGATCTCAAGCTCCTGGTCTCAGGCAGTCCTCTCGTGTCTGCCTCCAAAGTGCTGGGATTACAGACGTGAGCCCCCACATCCAGCCACATTCTATTAATTTAGTATCTGATGTTTCAGGATTTTTTGTGTGCTAAAAAGATTAATACAAAAATAACTTCATAGTCGTAACAAATGACTGTTTTACCATTTGAATAAGTCTTTTAAAAATGCACATTATTTTAGCTGGTTTCTGACATTTCAAAGAAGAAAAATTGATTTCATTTCAGTTAGCTACCTCTAAATTTTGACGTTATAATATGAAAAGTTCTCGTAGATATAGTGATGTGCTATGGTGAAAAGAATGCGAAGTTTAGAATTACCTCACCTAAGCTCTTCTAACTACTAAGCTTATGTACTATAACCTTGGACAAGTTTTTTAACCTCCCTGAGCCTCAGTTTTCTTACCTTTGAAATAGAGAAAACAAGCTCTCTTCATTTAATACACCCTCTATGCTAGGCACTGGGTAACCAGTGGGGAACTAGGCACAATACTTGCCCTTCTCAACTATTTCTCTTTAGTTGGGAGATACACGTTAAACAAGTAATTTCATATGTAATTACAGTTGCGATAAGTGTATGAAGAAAAATATTGAGTGGTAGGAATGTGGAAAATGGGGTGACCTACCTAGGCTGGGGACCAAGGAGAGCTTTCTTGTAGAAGGAGTGTTTGAAGCCCTAGAGGAATTGGTGCGGGTGGGGACAAGCCAAAACGGAAGAGAGCACTTGACAGAGGAAGGAGCACTTGTAGATGCTCTCAGGCAGCACGGAGCACTAGGCACTCAAGGGGAGATGCAGCTGTAAAGTGGGCAGGGCGAGGTCTCCCAGGGCCTTGTTCCTTATTCTCGGGCTTTCGTTCTTTATCCTAGGGCGATGGAAAGGCACTGAAGGGAAAGGGCGAACGGCATCATTAGATTCGTGTGTTAGAAAAGTTACTCTGGCTACAGTGCGGAGTGGGTCTGAGCAACAGAGATGGACGGGGGGATACCTGTCGCAGTGCAGATAAGAGGTGGTGGTAATTGGTGCTAACAAGATGAGGGGAGTCAAGACAGAAATAGATGAACTAGCGACATATGTAGGAGGACAGATCAAAAAGACTTAGTAATACATTGATAAGGTAATGAGTGACTGCTGATGTATATTGTTTTCTGTATGTTACTTAGTGTTTACTAAGTGCAACGCATTGCACCATGTGCTTTATATATACTGTTACTTAATCTTCATAGCTACTGTAAGGTAGGAATTCTTGTTATCTCAGCTATACAGATTAGGAAATTAGGAAACTGAGGTTTGGAAAAATTAAATAATTTACCAAATATCATATAACTAGTGAGCGGCAGAGCCCTAGCTGACTCAGAGCCCACACCCTTACCCATTCTGCTGCTGTGGATCAGGGGAAGGGAGCAAGGGGAGGAGAGGTGGAGAAGGTGGTGGGAATGACCTCTAGGTTTCCATCTTCCTGTTGGTGAATACTGTGTCCTTCCCTGAAGCAGGGAGCATTAGATGAGGCCCGCTTTGGGCAGGAGGGCATTTAGTCCATCTGTTAATAAGATCTGTTTTATGATCTTATTCAAATTCAAATTCTACTCTGGTATAGCCACCCAATGAATTTATGATATGTATAACTTTTACATATTTAAACTAAGCCAGAAAATAGACTTAATGATTGTAAAATCCTTATAATATGGAGGAAAAAGATAATACATTTCAGCTCTACTCCAGGAACTGTTTAAATTGTTTATTGTAATTAACTCTCTCTTCCCCTCTAGATTTTAAATGATTCCGTTTATTTCTACTGCCTGATATAGTGTCTGGCGCATGATATGAGTTCAGTAACTATTCACTGAAAGTATGTAAGATTAATAGCAAAGACTTAATTAGTACTTTATACATTTCAGTAAAAATTTCACAACCATGTGTCCCTGAACAGTTGACCTATTAGATTTTATTTCTAGTTTTTAAAATGTCATTTTTAACCTTACATATCTCATTCTTTACATCATTTACACGTGGGAAAGTGATTTCATGAAGTAGATTAAATAGATTTGTACTCATTTGAAAACAAGGATGTAGATCCTAGAGATCTGTACATATATTTATTTTTTTCCTCAAGAACCTAACCTTATTCTGTGCATGCAGTGAATAATTAAATATTTGGTCTAATATACATTAATGTATTCACTGGAACCCTGTCAGTGTTTTCTGTTGAATTATCATATGAATCACAGTACAAGCTGCTTTAAATTCAACACAATATGTAGATTAAATTGTGAATAATCTAAAACTTCTCACAAAAGGAGTCCATTTCTAAGTTCTAATATATACATTTAACTACTAAGCCATTTGCTTTTTTAAAATTTCTACCAGGTATTGTCATCAGTTTCCCTTGAAAATCCTACTGAAGTGTTTGAAGATGGAGAAAATCCACCAAGTAGTCGATCATCAGAGAGTGGATTCACTGAGTTTATTCAATATCAAGCAGACCGAACTGATGACATTGACAGAGAACTGAATGAGGGGCAGGGGGCAACTACCATTCCAGTTGGTAGCACGTCCTCTGAAACAGAAACAGCCTCCACTGTGGGATCTGAAGAAACCATCATCCAGCCCCCTGCCATAGTCGCTCAAGGGACAGCCACCAGAAGTGGAAAGGCAGCCCAAAAGACTGCAATGCAGTGCTGTCTGGAGTATGTCCAGCAGTTTCTTACCAGACTTATCAACCTGTATATCGTTCGGAGTAGCTCTTTTTCTCAGCCTTTGGCTACAGAGCATCACGGGGATCTTGGTCGAGAACAAGGAGAGATGTCAAAATGGGACAGAGATTCACAAGGAGATGTAAAAGAAAGAAATATACGTAAACAAAAAACTTCAGAAGAATACCTTTCCGCCTTCCTTGCTGCCTGTCAGCTCTTTTTAGAGTGCTCAAGTTTCCCAGTTTACATTGCTGAGGGGAACCATACATCAGAGTTACGTTCTGAAAAGTTGGAGACTGGTAAGGTCGTCTCTGTTTTGCTTATATTTCAGTATTTTCCATAATGAGCTATTTTTTAAAAAGAGGTACTCAGATGTTAAAACTGGGATTTTTGTTTAGCCATTTACATTTTTAGTGTTATTTTAGTGTGTACATTTTTTAGTGAAATACTATCCCTCTGAGGAGATTGATATGCTGGAAGATTTTGTGATTCTGATGTCTTTCAGTTTGCTTGCAGGTGAATAGGAGCTAAAAAAAGAAGTCTCTGGAAAAAATTAGCGTAGCATTAGATCCACTGATTTCCTTTATTGTGACCAGCACCATATGTGTTTACCTTTATTTAAATTTGTATATATATGCTCACATAGTGCATTGAGTACTGCATAATGTTTGCTGATCAATATACTGTTTTTCGGGACAGGAAGATAGATTGTATGAATTGTCATAAGAAAAAGTTCTTTAAAAAAAGTTTGTGAACTTCTTGTTGCTTGTTTATTTTCTTAAAGCTCTAGGCTAGGTGAAAAACCATGGTTTTATTAACAGATCAAGGCCTGAAAGAATTAAATAGAGTTGCTTTGTTTTCTGAAATTAGAGTATATGAGAAATGGTCAGTGTGGTGAACTCTGATGACTCCCATCATTTGTTTCAGACTGTGAGCATGTGCAGCCTCCACCGTGGCTCCAGACGCTGATGAACACTTGCAGCCAAGCCAGTGATTTCAGCATTCAGAGTGTTGCTATTTCGCTAGTCATGGACCTGGTCGGACTGACACAGTCTGTGGCCATGGTCACTGGGGAAAACATCAACAGTGTGGAACCTGCACAACCCCTAAGTCCAAATCAGGGAAGAGTAGCTGTGGTTATTAGACCTCCCCTCACACAGGGAAACCTGAGGTTCATAGCTGAGAAGACTGAGTTTTTCAAGGTAAATTCTCAGAAGTGCATATGTGACTAAGGTAATTACAGCCATGTGTGATACTCGACCTAGTTTGCTTAACAGTGATTTTAAGATGATAATCAGGCTTCATGAAACACCTTTCAGTATCATACCATGCAGAAGATGATGCCACGTGTGGTAAATACTGCTTTCTCCATCCTGTTCCCAATTTTGTGAGGTGGGAAAAAAGATAAGGATAAGAGGAGTGTTAGGGCAAAAAAGGCAAGTGTTAGGACACTGAAGCTATGCAGGAAATGATGTTAGCTAAAGAAGAGGAAAGCTCATTATACAGTAGAATGTATTGTCAGATTAAGTGATTGTGACAACTTGGCTATTCATAGAGTCGCACCTCCGTGCTCCAAAACTCCCATGAAAGGTTTTTCTGACTTTTTATGTTGTCTCATTAACATCTGTGGTATGTGATGTCACTCAGGGTAAAAACAGTCTTTGCTTTCTACCACAGTGGTACAGATGTTATCCTCTATATAGAATATCAGTATATTTGGATTGTGTTATAGCATACGCAAGTAGTTTCTTTACACTGTACTTTTTAAAAATTTTAATATCTGATTTCTAGTCACTGTTTCCCTCTAGATATTTGCTCCTGCTAGATTAGTGTTAGTTTCTATAATGCTGTGGTGGTAAACCCTGAAGATTGTTGCATTATTATTATTATTATTGTTAATGATTTTGTAGATCAAGTGCTGTGTTAACACATTGTAGCCGTGAAATACATATTACCTACTTTATAAAAGTTTTAAGTAGTTTGGATATTTGGACAAATTGTTTCTCACTCTGTAACATACAACCATAAGTATTAAATTGCATTTAATGAGAGATTCGTATCCTGTTAAGGATAATTTATTCTAGTATCACTTTACTAAACATCACTAAACTAGTGAAATGGGGTCGTCTTTGGGCCCTGCAGAAAGTGCTTATCCATCTGATCTTTAAAATAAATATCATTAAAGGACTGTTACAAAAGCTTCTAAGGGCCTGCATGACCAGAAAGCAGGCTGATGGAAAGCTGCACTTGTAGATCTCAGCCCAGTGACATAGTGAATATTAAAGACTCGTCGGGTCTGACCTTCAGACCTGTTGTGCCATAAAGGAAATGTTACCAGTTTGTGCCATAAAGGAGATGCTAGTTAAGTAAGTTTTCACTTACGGTTTTGTAACTCTGTCACTTTTGCATCTTTTTCTATAGCACGTAGCTTTGACACTGTGGGAGCAGCTGGGAGATGGGACGCCTCAACACCACCAGAAGAGCGTGGAACTGTTTTATCAGTTACATAACTTAGTACCTTCTTCTAGCATCTGTGAGGATGTTATAAGCCAGCAGTTAGCCCATAAAGATAAGGTAAATCCCCTTTTTAGCTTGTGTACCCCCCTATTATATTGAAAAGTAAGTTAAGGAAATGCTTTGGGAAAATTTCTTTCTTGAGTTGGAATCTCACTCTGTCACTCAGGCTGGAGTGCAGTGGCACAGTCATGGCTCACCATAGCCTCGACCTGCTGGGTGCACACCATCACACCTAGCTAATTTTTAAATTTCTTTGTGGAGACGAGGTCACACTGTGTTGCCTAGGCTGGTCTCAAACTCCAGGGCTCAAGCCTTCCTCCCACCTCGGCTTCCCAAAGTGCTGGGATTACAAGCATGAGCCACCATGCCTGGCCTCTTTAAGAAAATTATTGCAGCTAATAATTTGAATAAGAAATAATATAGCTTTGTTCAGACTGATCTTGATATCTTTAAAATAAAAATGTATTGTGTTCTTCCTAGAGGAAAGCTCTATGCAAAACCATCAGTCATATAAAAATTAAGTAATCTAAACTCAGATGCTGGTTTTAGTTCTTTGTTCAAGGTACCAATTATGGGTAATGATGATTAAAGTTGTTGCTGGTCTTAGTCCTTGGGTCATTTAAAGAGGAGTCAGTGATGTTAGTTATGGAACTGATGGATACATTTACAAAAATAAATGAAATGAAATAATATGTAAAATGCACTTATAAGCCATGAATTGCTAATATGTGAGATTTTATTACTTGAATTATAATAAAATCAAAAATAAGAATGTTGCATCCTAATAAATACAAAGTGTGATACATAAGTCATTAAAGGTGACTGGGTTATGAGTTGGCCTAGATAAGAAACTGGAATAATCATTCAGGGTGCTTTAATGAAGTTTAAGGTCTTCCTGTGCTGTTCTGTAATTTAAACTGAAGGTTTATTGAAGAGCTTTTAGAAGTGGATTTGCTCTATTTTTAGAAACTAGTGAGTTTGAATGGGTCATATTTTTAAAAAAGGCATTGTGTTGAGTGAATGAAGCATTTGGCAGAGGGGGATATGGTAAATGAATGAAGAGTTTTTTCCAAGAAAAATGCTAAATTCTATTTTTGCTTCAATACCTTTTTTCAAAATTGTTTGGAAATAAAATTTTAGATAAAGCCCTGAATTTTAATTTAGCAATTTATGTTTTATACTAAGTATAAATCCAGGACAAATTATACATCTATTTTTACTTGTGCAGTACTTCATTGTTAAAGAAATACTTCTGCATTCTGAATAGAGGTATGCATCCATGAAAAAAATTAAAATATCTTTTGTTACTTAATTTGTGCATGTTTCTGTCGGTTGGTATACAAATGCTGGCTTCATAAGAAAAGCATGTGTTAAGCTCATAGAAAAACAAGCATCCCTCGAGCCTATCACAAGCAACTTAGAAAGGTGCAGTCTGGTTCTTTGGGGTTTTTGCTTGAAGGATCCATAAACGCTAGAGAAAGACTATTAAAATTTTGATAATGTGACAGTTTCTACTTGATTCATATTAATACATGTTCATTATTTAATACCAAACGCTTGCATTTTTAGATCATTTATTTTTACCTTGTTCTCTTGTTATCTTAATCTTTTTCCAAATCTCAGAAGTGGTTTAGTATTTTTCTTGCAGAAGTAACTTTTAAGTGTGTAAATTTTTGAGTCTAATAAACCAGCTTTATAAGTGGTGAAAAACTCATTTGGGTCATTGTATTGTTTCTGGGGGAAAAAGTAAATTATATAGTGCAATAAAATCAATTTTGACAACTAAATGTTTATATTAAAATAGGGGAAAATACTTCCTAGACTCAAGATATGACATGTACGTTAGTAGCTTTTTCTTTCTTTTGTTATACAATAAACTGATTCAGTTAGCTGTATGACCAATTACAATTATACAGTAAACTGATTACTTATAGTCTAAGCTAAGTAGTAGTAATTTATGATGCAGGGTGAGATGATCCTTTAGGTTCAATATTTCTATAAATATCTAAGTGATTTCTGTACCTACTTCCACAAAGCAACGTAATTAAAGGTTGCTGCAGTGTGTATTTGAGTACTGTGGACATTGAACATAATGCAGTAATCATGAATAGTTACTTTGATTTCACTGAACTCATTTAACCTTATCGAGAGAGGATAAAACAGTTTCATCTCCCATATTCCTCCTCAGAAAATAAGGATGGAAGCACACGCAAAGTTTGCCGTCCTTTGGCATCTCACAAGAGATCTGCATACACACAAGTCTTCGTCTTTTGGACGTTCTTTTGACAGGTTGGTTACGTGTTATATTCAGGTTTTACAGTCGGATATCTTATGAATCATAAGACGTGTTATCTCTCGTCTCAAATCCACTGTCTTGTTTGGCGAGGGTAGGAGATACCAACACGTTTTATAAAGAAAATTTATTATTTTGGAAAATACACACTGTATTAAAATATGTGGCATTTTTACTTAATCACCAGACTTTCCCTTTCTAGCTTTGGAGCACCTGGTGCCCGTTCCCTTCATTGGACATGGGACAGTCTTCATGAAGTCTCTAGGTGCCAGGCACCATCCTAGGTGCCAGGGATACAGCAATGGATGCATCCTTCTTGAGTCTTAGCCATATTCAGTGAAACTGCACATAAATAGTAAATTGATAAGTGTTTGTCAAGCAGTCTTCTGCCTGATCTGGACTTATTAAAATCTACAGCCAAAAACTCTGACAGATTTCTTCTAGGAATTCAGAAAACCTCTGAGCTGTCTGAGACTGGTTTTGCTTTTTGTCTAGACTACCTAGGTGAATCATACCTCAGATATCAGATTTGCATTAACTTCTAAGGAGCTGCCATTTTCAGATGGATTCATATATTGTCATAATACAGCCTTACCAACAGGTCTCATAGAGGTGGCCCCAATCTAACTGTGTTTAAAGCTCAGCTCAGGATCATATTTGTGCTCTACTGGACATTATTTCATCTGGTGCTTTTCAACCAGCATTGCCATTTTAAGTGATCTGCTATTGAACCATATATTGAACTTTTTACCATATATTGAATATTTTGAAACTGTACTTTATTTTTTTTAAAAATCTCTAATTTGACAGCCATCTTTCCTTTTACAAGCGAGGCAATAGAGGTCAGGAAGGTTAAGTTACTTGTCCAAGACCACACAAGAATTGTGAATCTTGGGTTTTTGGTCCCAACTACACCCTCATACCTCTTTCACAGAAGGTCTTTCCTTGAATTAAGCATATAGCCTTGACTCATGAAGAGAATGGGAGCTGAGAAGCATGGGCCAGCATGGAAGTAGTGTTGACTTGCAGAAGGGTCAGTGTTTGGTGATATGAACAGAAACGTGTTGCTGAAATAAGACTAATTAAGTCTTTATTCTTTAATATTAATCTTACAAAAGTAATGTATGCTTGTGAAATTTCAAAAATACAAGTATATTGAAGGGGCAGAAACCTTTTTTCCTTTTGTATTACACCTACTGAGACTGTTGAGATTAAGATGATAAAAATAATGTGGTCAAAATGTATTCTGAAATATGACTACGTTTAAATAGTTAATTCAAAATAAGAAACACAATTTATAATATTAATTTTAGAGAAGTTAGAGTACTACCATTAAAGTAGGTGTTTTGTTCTTTGTTTTAATTGTTGGTGTTTATTTTAGGTCACTGTTCATCATGTTAGATAGCCTTAACAGTCTAGATGGTTCTACGAGCTCTGTGGGACAAGCCTGGCTGAACCAAGTCCTACAAAGACATGATATCGCGAGAGTTTTGGAACCATTGCTATTGCTCCTGCTTCATCCAAAAACTCAGAGGGTTTCAGTACAGCGTGTACAAGCAGAACGTTATTGGAATAAGATTCCCTGTTATCCAGGAGAGGAGAATGACAAGCATTTCATGCAAAATTTTGCCTGCAGCAATGGTGACTATCACATGGACATAGAACAGATGACTTTACAATTAAGTTTTTTTTTTAATAAGTGAATACAACAGAGAATTGCATGTGAGATTTTCTGTGTGGGCTTATTTTCTCCCCTCCTTATGAGCTAGCAATGCCATGTGGCCATGTCAGATTGTATTCCATCAGTGAGCTGCTTAGAGGAGTTGGATCTCTCTTATCGCTTGACTCTTTCATAGTAGGAATCAGCCACAGCTCTGGTCAGAGACACGCTTCAATTTTGGTGGAAATACCTTTCGACTTAGTTAGGCACCCTCATTTGGCAATGCTCTGTAAATAATTCATTGGGAATTTATAGTATGCACATTTTATATCTGAGTCATTTTTCTCATCTGTAAAATGGAAGTAGTAATGCCCACCTCTCAAGGCTTTGTTATGACCATTAGATGTAGTCATGTGTGTGACATGAATAAATATTTGCTATTACTATATAAATCCACGCTTTACAAATTGTCGAGTGATCCCTTTGTACAGTGATAATGTCTCCTTAGATTGGGTTTATTATGTTTTAAGGGACAAAATACTCTCATATACCTCATTTATATCTTTTGGAAAATAACTCTGTGAAGTCAGTAATAAAAAGTAATAAAAATACTGTTTTACCAAGCAGGTTGCTGATGCTGTGGCTCACAGCTGGTGAGGGTTAAAGCTAGAACCAAGGTATCTGCTCCTAGTCCATCTCTAGTGAGTTTGTACAGAGCCCTGGTTTCTCCCTCTGGCTTCCTTTCCACTGCTCCCCTGAGTCTTCTGAGAATTTACTCTACCCTGCATATTGCCAGACGTCTTTGGGTTAATACTTTACCTGCCTGTTTGCTGCTCTGAGATCATCTGTGGTATCATGATGCCTTCCCTAAATTGATAGCATCTGATCAGTACCACTTATGTGGCATTAAGCCTTCTACCTTTTCTAAAAGAATATCATTAATATAGTATGTGCCCCCAAAAGTACAGAAATAAATGATGCATTTGTGGTCCCCTACTAATTTTAAACGCTTTAGAGTGGAGCAATGGTGTTTCTTCCTTCTCTGCCTGTTTGTTGTCTCCCAGTTAGGGTCTTACACATACTAGATAATTCATAAATGTTTATTGAATATTATTAAAGTCAAGGTGGTTGAGTATGTGTACATTTGACTATATCTTAAATTATTTGAATCCTTAGAAACAGCATACTTAAAGTGAAAGAGGGCAAATTTTTATATTTGTCTAAGCTAAATGTTCTATTCTGTTTAGGTGAGCTGAATAATAGGTCTTCTATTGTTGAATTATCTTTAAACTACTAAATTCTAGTTAATAGTCGTCTATATAATTTTCTGACTTAAAAAGTCTAAAGTAGTAATAAAAGTAATTTTAATAAGAAAATGTAAGAAGGTGATGACACTAATTATTAAAAATCTTGACCTCAGTCTTCATTATTTTAATATATTTTATATTTTTCTTCCCTGACTTTTTCTCATATACCAGTGAATCAAGCACAGCTCATTGCAACAAAAGGAAATGGCGAAAAGCCTCTTACCATGGATGAAATAGAGAACTTCAGTCTCACTGTTAATCCACTGAGTGACAGACTTTCCCTTCTCAGTACTAGCAGTGAGACAATTCCAATGGTTGTGTCTGACTTTGACCTTCCAGACCAACAAATAGAAGTACTTCAGAGTTCTGACTCAGGATGTTCACAGTCCTCTGCTGGAGACAACTTGAGTTACGAAGTTGATCCTGAAAACGTGAATGCCCAAGAGGATTCTCAGACGCCAAAGGCCAGCTCCCCGGATGATGATGTTCAGCAGGTCGTGTTTGACCTGATATGTAAAGTTGTGAGTGGCCTTGAAGCGGAATCTGTGTCAGTTGCGTCTCAGTCAGAAATGGAAGCAATGGCCCCAGAGTGCGGTGATGTAGATCCTGCTGGGGAGGTGACTGAAAATGAAGATCAGTCTGTTCAGCAGAGTCAGAATGCTTTGCTGAGTAAGGAAAGCTCTCAGTTTCTGCCTGTGTCTGCAGAAGGAAGCCATGAGTGCGTGGCAAATGGCATCTCTAGGAATAGCTCCTCGCCCTGCATTTCAGGAACCACACAGACGCCTCATGACTCTTCTGTTGCTTCCACAGAAAATAAATCTAGGCAGAGGAGTCACAGTAGTATTCAATTCAGCTTTAAAGAAAAAGTATCAGAAAAAATCTCAGAGAAGGAAACAATCGTTAAGGAGTCAGGCAAACAACCAGGAGCAAAACCTAAAGTAAAACTTGCCAGAAAGAAGGATGATGACAAGAAAAAAACTTCAAATGAAAAACTCAAACAAACCAGTGTATTCTTTAGTGATGGTCTGGATTTGGAAAACTGGTATAGTTGTGGAGAGGGAGAAATTTCTGAAATTGAGAGTGACGTGGGTTCTCCGGGCTCACGGAAGTCTCCCAGTTTCAACATCCATCCTCTCTATCAACATGTGCTGCTGTATCTCCAGCTGTATGATTCCTCAAGGACTCTGTATGCTTTCTCTGCCGTCAAAGCCATCTTGAAAACTAACCCTATTGCTTTTGTAAATGCCATTTCAACCACTAGTGTAAATAATGCCTATACTCCTCAGTTGTCTCTCCTTCAGAATCTATTGGCCAGACACCGGATTTCTGTTATGGGCAAAGATTTTTATAGTCACATTCCAGTGGACTCAAATCATAACTTCCGGAGTTCTATGTATATAGAAATTCTTATTTCCCTCTGCTTGTATTACATGCGTAGCCATTACCCAACTCATGTCAAGGTGACTGCACAGGATTTGATAGGCAATAGAAATATGCAAATGATGAGCATAGAAGTTTTGACACTGCTCTTTACTGAGCTGGCGAAAGTAATAGAAAGCTCAGCAAAGGGCTTCCCTAGTTTTATTTCTGATATGTTATCTAAGTGCAAAGTTCAGAAAGTGATTCTGCATTGTTTGCTGTCGTCTATCTTTAGTGCACAGAAATGGCATAGTGAAAAAATGGCAGGTAAAAACATGGCTGCTGTGGAGGAAGGTTTCTCAGAGGACAGCCTTATTAATTTCTCGGAAGATGAATTTGACAATGGCAGTACTCTCCAGTCACAACTTCTAAGGGTGCTTCAGAGACTAATTGTTCTAGAGCACAGGGTAATGACTGTTCCTGAGGAGAATGAAACAGGCTTTGATTTTGTTGTATCTGACTTGGAACACATCAATCCCCATCAGCCTATGACTTCTCTTCAGTATTTGCATGCTCAGCCAATTACGTGTCAAGGCATGTTTCTCTGTGCAGTGATACGAGCTTTGCATCAACACTGTGCATGTAAGATGCACCCACAATGGATTGGTTTAATCACATCTACTCTTCCTTACATGGGAAAAGTTCTACAGAGAGTGGTTGTTTCTGTGACATTACAGCTGTGCAGAAATTTGGATAATCTAATTCAGCAGTACAAATACGAAACAGGATTATCTGACAGTAGGTGAGAGTTGATTTTTAACTTTGTTGTCATTGACATTTTTCACATGTATTACTGCTTAAATGTCTGAAAAGTCAGCCACAAATGGAGTAAAAATAAATGAGTGGTTTTTCAGTATGTCATTTTCACATAGGAAGAAAATTTAGCTTGAGGAAGAGTATCAGTGAAAGAATCTAGAATGGAAGGAATATATATTTAAACAAACCTGTTCTTCCAAGGGATGAAATTAATTTTGAGGCTCTTCTTGACTGAGATGGCAAAACTAATAAACTTAGTTAAGGCTTTCCCTAGTTTTATCTGTTATGTTCTCTAAATACAAATTAATTTCAGGATGGAATTAATTTAAATTTACAAATTATTTTTTCATCTAATTTTATTTCTTGTTTTGGATCTTCATAGTCTAGTGGCAAATTCCATCTACGTCCCCATGTTCAAAATTAATCTGTGAAAAATTAGTCAAATGTTCGGTAGACTGATGTCTGCTCTTTCTCTAGTATAACCTTAATTACTGCTTGTTAAAATAATAAGAAAACTGCCTGTATTGTTCAATATTGATATACTTGCCATTTCCCAGTAGCTAGAGATTCACTGGTTATATTTGTTTATTGTGTATCTAATTTTTTAGCCTGAAAGAATTCTAGAATATTTGGTGCAACTCAGTTTATAGATTAGGAAATAAAGGCCTCTGGTTTACTTAAGCAGTAATCTATTCAACTGATATTGATTGAGCTTGTGTTCCTGAAACATGCTGGGTGCTCACTAGTGATAAAATATGTACTGTGCTTTCATAAAACTTGTGTTTAAATGAATGCTTTTTATTTCAGGCCTCTGTGGATGGCATCAATTATTCCACCAGATATGATCCTCACTCTTTTGGAAGGGATTACGACTATTATCCATTACTGTTTATTGGATCCAACTACACAATATCACCAAGTAAGACTGCACAAATATTTGATGCTTTTTTGCTTTTGACTTTGCTTTTATTTTTGTTTTGATTTGGAGTCTCATTCTGTCACCCAGGCTGGAGTGCAGTGCAGGGGTGGCACACTCAAGGCTACCGCAGCCCTGACCTGCTAGGCTCAGCTGATCCTTCCACCTCAGCCTTCCAAGTAGCTGGAACTACAGGCACATGCCATCATGCCCAGCTAATTTTTTGCTTATTGTGGAGACATGGTCTTGCCAAGTTGCCCAGGCTGGTCTTGAACCCCTGAGCTCTGGCAGTCCTCTTGCCTCTGACTCCCAAAATGCTTGACTTTTTTAAAGACTATGAGGTCTAATAAGTTTCCATTTGTAAACCTCAGTAAGTAATATTATGGTTTCTTCCCCCAACGGTAATAGCTTTTAGTCAACGTAGACCAAAAACACTTGTTTGAAGCGCGCGGTGGAATCCTCTCAATCCTTCACATGATCATGTCCTCTGTGACATTGCTTTGGAGCATACTGCATCAAGCTGATTCGTCAGAAAAGATGACTGTTGCTGCATCTGCATCTGTAACCACCATTAACCTTGGAGCCACAAAGGTTAGACAATCTATAATTACTCTGTAGAGCTCGAGAGTCTATTTGAGGATCGTCCCAAAGATCATATTCAGAATGTGTGAATAGTTCATGTAGTATTGATGGCACCCTGTGTAGATCAATGAATTATTAAGTCATTTTTAAGTTTTATTGAGTTACAGTTGACATATCACAGAATTCACCCATTTTAAGTATACAGTTGAATGATTTTTTTCCCAGTAAATTTACAGAGTTGTGAACTATCACCCAAGTCCAATTTTTGAACATGTCCTTCACTGCAGAAAGATTCCTCATGGCTTTGTACTCACTCCCTGTTTGTACTCACTCCCTGTTCCCATCTCCAGTCCCAACCAACCACTAATATATTTCTCTATATATAGATTTGCTTTTTCTTGTTCTTTTTTTTTAATTTCTTTTTATTTTTTTCTTTAATCAGTATTTTTTATTATGGTTTTGTGGGGTACAGTTAAGGGTTCAGTGTACAATTACGTTTCATTCACGCACCCTGTTGATAAGAGGTGTTTTCCCATCCCCCGACAGATATTTGCTACTGTTAATTCCATCCCCTCCCCCCCATAGTTTCCCAGTACCGTCAGTCATTTTCTTATAGTATTGCATTGGATGTTCAAGGTCCATTATATGAGTGAGAAGATGTGATATTCGGATCTTTGTTTCTGTGAGAGGTCACTCAGTATTATAGACTCTAGTTCCATCCAGGTTGCAGCGAAATTCATGATTTTGTTCTTTTTTATGGCTGCGTAGTATTCCATCGTGTATATGTACCACATTTTTTTAATCCAGTCCTCTTTTGATGGGCAGCATGAAAATTCTTATAAAAGAATAATACAATATTTGGTCATTTGTATCTAGCTTTTTTTATGTGACATGTTTTTGAGGTTCATATATGTTATGAATTTGTTCCTTTTTAAAAACATTTTGGGTTGACATTTTAATATGCAAATCCCTTCTAGAAAACAGTTTAGTAATATTTACAGAGGGCTTTAAAAGTTTGAGTCTGCCAGGTGCGGTGGCTCACACCTGTAATCCCAGCACTTTGGAAAGCGGAGGCGAGAGGATTACCTGAGCTCAGGGGTTTGAGACCAGCCTGAGCAATATGACAAGATCTGGTCTCGTCAATAAATCAGAAAATTCAGCCGGGCATGGTGGCACATGCCTGTGCTTCCAGCTACTTGGAAGGTTGAGGTGGAAGGATCACCGAAGCCCAGCAGGTCGAGGCTGCAGTGGCCAAGAGCATGCCACTACACTATAGCCTGGGCGACAGAGTGAGACTCCAACTCAAAAAAAGGTCATCTTTAAGTAAGAAAGGAGAAACTTAAGACATTCTCTGATGAAGAAAAACTAAAAGAACTTGTCGTTAGTCAAAAGTTTCAGTCTTTGACCTGGTATCTCTCAGGGATTCGAAATTATGCAAAGATGTATATACCAAGTGTTCATTATACCATTATTTAATGACAAAAAAGAGATATCCTAAATGATAAACTAAGAAATGGCTAAGTAAATTATCCTTTCATTGTTACATACAGCCACTAATAATCATGGTTTTGAAGAATTATTACTGGATGGAGAATTGCTCAAAAGTTTAGTAAAACAGAGAGGCTACATAATTGAACAAATAATGTATTTTCAAGTATGTAAAAAAAATTTACAGAAAAAAGAATAAAGAAAGTTAATGTGTTAATAGTGATTATCTCAGGATGGTGAGATTAATAATTGACTTATTTTTTTCTTCCTTTGTACTCTTTGGTATTTTTCAAATGATATGCTATGTCGCATTGTCAAATTGACATCCCTCAATAACCTAATTTTACTCCTAGACCTGACCATCTAGATCTGGGATTTAGGGGAACACAACATAGGAACCATTAGAACATTTGATTAAGTATTGATGCTTGGATTAAACTACACTTTTTATGTTGCATTTTACTTAAATATAAAACACAGAGTGTTTTATAATTATAAAATGCCTCGTTTTTTAAAAAAAGATTTTATATCAAACTTAATAAGTCGAGTTTCATATGTTGTTTTTCTTGTTTCTTATCACAGTGGGTAGACTTGAATTGAACTGATTGGTAGCTGTCATTTTATAGGGTTTGTTTTTCTTTTAGAACATAGTCTTAGTTGCAACTCTTAATATTGTTAAAGATTCTTCTAGTGTTATTTAGGTAGTAAAATATATAATTACTATATATTATTTCAAAAAATCTAAAGACGCGGTCTAGTTATTTATCTTTTTATTTTTTTAAAAATATAACTTGTCGCCGGGCTCGATGGCTTAGCCTGTAATGCCGCGCCTTTGGGAGGCTGAGGTGAGTGAATTGCCTGAGCCTGCGGGTTCGAGACCCACCTGGGCAGCGAGACCTCATCTCTACAATAAATAAAAAAATCAGCCGGGTGTGGTAGCACGCGCCTGTAATTCCGGCTACTCAGAAGGCTGAGGCGGAAGCATCACCGGAGCCCAGCAAGTCGAGGCTGTGGTGGCCGGGAGCGGCCACTGCACTCCAGTCTAGGTGACAGAGTGAGACTCCAACTCAAAAAACAAAAAAGAAAAACAAAAACAAAAAAATGTGACTTGTCATTTGCTTCAAATTGTTTCAGAACTTGAGACAACAGATCCTTGAATTACTGGGCCCCATTTCAATGAATCATGGTGTTCACTTCATGGCTGCCATTGCATTTGTGTGGAATGAAAGAAAGCAGAATAAAACCAGCACCCGGATCAAGGTGTGTATTTAACCATTTGGTACTTTTTGTTTCTTTATTTGGTGAACACATGCTAATTGTCACCTCTCCATAGGTCATCGTAGAGTGGGGTTGATGTGAAGTAGTAAAGCAGAAGTTTGTCTACGGGTTTAGATTGAGACTTGTTTCCTACATTTCTTTTCAAGTATTTATTAAAATTTTAGGTCAAGTGTAAAAGTTATTATTTTATGTGAAAATAAATTAGTATGATAGTAAAACTAGCCGTATTTTTAATAGAAATGGTAATATGATACAGTATATTTTTTAATGCTGGTAATTTAGAGTATAAAGCAACAATATGGAGAAGTTTTCCTCTAGACTTCAGTTTTTCATTACAACATGATAGCTTAAATAGTTCATATTTCTAAATGTAATTGATGTATTGGTTTTAACTTAATTATATATGTGAATCTTGCTGCTTTGTGAGTTTTGAAGCTCAAAAAAAGTGTTTTTATTGGAAATAAATTGTTATGCATTAGAATAGTAAGACTATTAAGTTACATTCATATAAAAGAGACGATTTTTCTTCCTAGAGATTCCTGATATATTGGTTTTGTGCTTATTTCTCATTACATTTCTAAAGTAATAAAAATAATCACAGCCGGGCTCGGTGGCTCAGCCTGTAATCCCGTGCCTTTGGGAGGCTGAGGTGAGTGGATTGCCTGAGCCCGCGGGTTCGAGACCCGCCTGGGCAGCGACACCTCATCTCTACCAAAAATCAAAAAATCAGCCGGGTGTGGTAGCGCGTGCCTGTAATTCCGGCTACTTGGAAGGCTGAGGCGGAAGGATCGCCAGAGCCCAGCAGGTTGAGGCTGCAGTGGCCGGGAGCAGCCACTGCACTCCAGTCTGGGCGACAGAGTGAGACTCCAACTCAAAAAAAATAGTAATAATAATCACACCATATTACAGTATTTTGCATATTCGGCTTTAGTAGTGGATATCACATTGGATCAGAATTGAAATCCTGGACTATTTGAAAGCACTGAAGGACATGTGATTTAGCATGTTGCACACGTTTTTCTCTGCTGTCTTCTAAAGAATGAGAGTAAAATAATTTTCAAAGGCACTGGGTGGTGTATGCCTATAGTGGCATACACCTATAGTCCCAGCAATTCCAGAGACCCAAGCAGGAGGATTGCTTGACCCCAGGAGTTCAAGGCCGTAGTTTGCCATGATTTGTGCCTGTGACTAGTCATAGCCCTCCAGCCTGAGCAAAATAGTGAGACATCATCTCTTAAAAAAAAAAACAAAGCAAAACTTAAAAGGCATAAACTCACAGTGACAAAAAGGTTGGAAGAGGTGACCTACAGAGAAATAGGAAATATGTGAAAAGTTTTGCAAGATGAAAGACACATGTCTGAGTTGTAACTTAGAGTAGAAAAAGCTGATACCTAAATGCCTGCATGCAAGAGAGGAACCAGTTCCTACAGTCTCTGAAAGTATAAGTGTTAGGTACTTTTAAAGACAAAGGGTCTGGATGGGGCTGAAAGTTTATACAAGGATATGTTAGATGCCCTCTAAATTCTTTTTCCCCAATACAAGTAGCCACTCCCTTTCTCCTCCCCTTCTCCAGCAGGAGAGTGGAGTCATGTTTACTCTGTAAAGAGTTTGTCAGTAGAGTCTTTGGACTCAAGGGCCAAAGGGTCACACAAGTAGAAGTTAGACTTCATGCTAAAGCAGGAGCATTAAGGAAAAGTCTACGTACTGAAAAACAGGATTCAGCCTCTGTCCAATGAGCTGGCAAGCAGCTTTATGTCTTCTAGGTGGGAGTTTTGAGGATTCCGCCCGGGGAAAATTACTTGACCATGAAAAACGATCTATAGCTACTCACTGTAAAAATATATATATATAGGGCATGAGTGCCATTTTGTTAACATATACAGATTACAAAGTGGTAAAGTCAGAGGTTTTTGGGGCCCTCGTCACCCGAATGATGTACACTGCGCCTGTTAAGTAAGTTCTGAGCAGCCACCCCTGCTTGGCCCCCGTCCCTTCCAAGTCTCCGTGGTTTGACGTCCCACATTCCACGTCCATGCACGTCATTTCGCCGTCACTTAGGAGTGAAAACGTGGCGTTTGTCTTTCTATGTGTGGCTTGTTTCGCTTAAAATAATGGCCTCGAGTTTCATCAGCTGCAGAAGACAAGATTTCATTCTTTTTTGTGACCGAATAGTATTTTATTATGTATGTATACTAAATTTTCCTTATCTGATCATTTGTTGATGGACACTTAGTTTGCTTCCTGTTAGCTATTGTGAATAGTGCTATAATAAACATACGAGTGCAGGTATATTTTTGATATAATGATTTATTTTCCGGCAGTGGGATTGCTGGATCAAATAGTAGTTTTATGTATATAGATATATAGCTATAGATTTATCTGTTTAGTTTGAGTTGGAGTCTCACTCTGTCTAGGCTGGAATGCAGGGGCACAATCACAGCTCACCACCACCTCAACATCCTGGTCTCAGGCATTTCTTCTGCCTCAGCCTCCTGAATAACTGGCACTACAAGCGTGCACCACCATGCCTGGCTACTTTTTTTATTTTTTATATTTTGTAGAGACAAGGTCTCACTACGTTGCCTAGTCTGGTCTCGAACTCCTGGGCTCAAACTGTCCTCTTGTCTTAGCCTCCCAAAATTTGGAATTATGGGCATGAGCCACCACATGTGGCTGGTAGTTCTATTTTTTCCTTTGAGAATTTTCATACTTGGTTCTGTAAAGTTGTGCTAATTTACATTCCCAACAACAGTAGAAATGTTCCCTTGCCTCTGCATCTTCGCCAACATCTGCTATTTTTTGACACTTTAATACTGTCCATTCTTACTTGAATAAAATACCTCATTGTGGTTTTAATTGTTTCTCTAATAATTGATCATTTTTAGAATACCTGTTGTCCATTTGCATGTTTTCCTTTGAAAAATGTCTATTCATATCTTTTGCCCACTTAAAAATAATGGGATTTTTGTTGGGTTGTTTGAGTTCCTTATATATTCTGGGTATGAGACCCTTGTGGAATGCATACTTTGTAGATTTTTTTTTCCCACTCTGCAGGTTATCTGTTCACTCTGTTATTTCTTTTGCTGTGCAGAAGCTTTTTAATTAAGTCTCATTTGTCTCTTTGTTTTTGTTTCCTGTGCTTTTGAGATCTCAGTCATGAATTCTTTGCTTAGACCAATGTCCAAAAGAGTCTTTCCTAGGTTTTCTTCTAGTATTTTCATAGTTTCAGGTCTTACATTGAAGTCTTTAATCCATCTTAGGTTGATTTTTGTATGTGGTGAGAGATAGAAATCCAGTTTCATTCTTCTGCATATGGCAATTCAGTTTTCCCAGTACTATTTATTGAAAGGATGTCCTAGCCAGGCTCGGTGGCTCAGCCTGTAATCCCGTGCCTTTGGGAGGCTGAGATGAGTGAATTGTCTGAGCCCATGGGTTCGACACCTGCCCGGGCAACTTGGTGAGACCTCACCTCTACAATAAATCAAAAAATCAGCCGGGTGTGGTAACGCATGCCTGTAATTCTGGCTACTTGGAAGGCTGAGGCGGAAGGATCGCCGGAGCCCAGCAGGTCGAGGCTGCGGTGGCCGGGAGCGGCCACTGCACTCCAGTCTGGGCGACCAAGTGAGACTCTAACTCAAAAAAAAGAAAGGATGTCCTTTGTCAACATTGTCAAAGATCAGCTGGCTGAAACCTAACATTTTTGAGTCCCCTAACAAAAGAACTAGGTTTTTGTCACCACACAAGGAGGCCCTCCTGTCCATTAGTCTTGACACAAATGCATGACTTCCATTCACTTTTTTAATTTCTTTTTTAAAGGTGATATAGTGGTTAAGAGCACAGACTTTAAAACTGCATCCCTGGGGTTCAAATCCTGACTTCTCTGCTTACTAGCTTTGCAGCCTCAGAATAGAAATACTACTTTATGGAGTGAGAATTAAGAGTCAAAAATAAAAAGAAAGAATGAGCAAAAGAAATGAAAAAAATACTTATGTGTGTATATAAACTTAGATTACTTAGAGCATGCTTAGCACTTAATGAGCACGCTATAATGTTAGCTGTATTATTACTCCTCACATTTATATATGAATAGAGAGCCAAGGATTACCAGTCACATGAAGAAAGTCTCTAATGTGTTAGACAAAGATCAAAACAACTAGATTTTTAAAAGTCAAACAATACAGGTAACCGAAGAAAATGTAAATAATAATAGTACTGTCTGTCCTTCAAGTGGCAAAACCATATTGTATTCATAAAATAGGAAGAGATTGTAAGAAAGAACATTTCAGAAGTTAAAATTTTTCTTTGATATTAAGAATTCTATAGTAGAAATAAAGCAATATCAATAGGAGGGTTGGAATAGAAAATGGATAAATACCAAAATAGAATATAAATTTAAAGACATGTAAAATAGGAGAAAAGAGATCAGAATATTAGGGATCGATACTGGAGACCACATCTTTCTGCAGAAAGAAAAAAGTTTTTAAGTGAGAAGAGAAAAACGACAAAGAAATAGGACAGCAGAATTCCCCATAAATGAAGGAAATAAGTTTCCATATTGTGCCAACAATGTGAAAAGAGTGCAACACAAAGATCAGTATGTAATTTCAGAACACTGGGGATAAAGAAGAGATTCTAAAATCTTCCAAAGAAACAATACTGATCACATTAAAAGTAATAGCAGCTGGGCTTGGTGGCTCAGCCTGTAATCCCACGCTTTGGGAGGCTGAGGTGAGTGGATTGCCTGAGCCTGTGGGTTCGAGACCCACCCAGGCAACTTGGCAAGACCTCATCTCTGCAATAAATCAAAAAATTAGCCGGGCATGGTAGCGTGCCCCTGTAGTTCCGACTACTTGGAAAGCTGAGGCGGAAGGACCACCGGAGCCCAGCAGGTCCAGGCTGCGGTGGCCGGGAGTGGCCACTGTACTTCAGTCTGGGCGACGGAGTGAGACGCCAACTCAAAAAAAAAAAAGGAATAACAATAAGTTGTGTCAACAGCAGTGCTGGAAATTTGGATGGGAAAGTAGGCTCAAACTATCATTCAAATCATTTTGAGCTGTGCAAGCCTCAAAAGGAAAATTGCCGTCAATTCACTTTTTCTCAGCTACTGGAATATGCAGCTCCACCAGAGGAGGAAGAAGCCAAGAATGAAGAAGACAGAGGATCCAAGAAATAGGGGTTCCAACAGAGAAGAGCCAGGGGGACTCTCTGGGATGATGGTGACACGAGAGAGAACAAAGTGACACTGAGAGTCTGGAGAGTGCCAATCCAGGATAGAACAAAAAGGCGTTTAACAGCAATGTTTCAAGGAGAAAAAGAAGAGGAGGAGGAAAATGTGCAAGATTAATTTCCTGCAACATTCGAATGTATAATTGGAGATTGACAGTTGGAGCATTTAGGAATGAATCTGTGTTAGATATACAGAAAACGAAACAAACCAAAAAAGCCGTTTATTAACTCTAGGAGAAACAAAAAGATTTATAAGAAAAGAAGTGCGGCTGGGTTCGGTGGCTCAGCCTGTAATCCCGCGCCCTGGGAGGCCGAGGTGAGCGAATTGCCTGAGCCCGCGGGTTCGAGATCCGCCTGGGCAACTTGGCGAAACCTCATCTGTACAATAAAAATCAAAAAAATCAGCCAGGTGTGGTAGTGCGCGTCTGTAGTTCCAGCTACTTGGAAGGCTGAGGGGGAAGGATCGCCAGAGCCCAGCAGGTCGAGGCTGCGGTGGCTGGGAGCGGCCACTGCACTCCGGTCTGGGCGACTGAGTGAGACTCCAACTCAAAAAAGAAAAAAGAAAAGAAGTGCAATGGTAGTACAGTACACAGAGCAACTGTGGTCATGTGAACATTGGATATAACTTTAAACAAAATTACGATAAATATTATGTTGGGGGGATGGGGGAAATGTGTAAGAGAGCTAAATCTTTGTCTTCTAAAGTAGGAAATGAATAGATAATGTCTGAAACTGAAAACAAAATCATGAAATGGGAAAATAGCATGTTATTCTAAATGTTATTTAGAAATAATAGAAATGAACTAAATGAGTTGAGAATGGTTTCTTTGGAGTTTGGCAAGGGATATAGGGCAAGGTGCTATCTTTTCTTACAAAGCTATTGGACGATTTGATTTTTTGAGATGACATACATGTATTATGTTGATGAAAAAATAAATTTTACCTCAAGTAGTCAACAGTCTCAAAAAGGTCTTTATATTAAGAACAGGACATAATATATTTGCTTAATTCTGTGACTTCTCCTAAAAGACTTATATATACACACACATATGTACATATGATAATGTATTATTCAGGTCATTCCTACAGCCGGTGAAGAACAGCTTTTGCTAGTGGAACTGGTCCGTTCAATCAGTGTCATGAGAGCAGAAACTGTTATCCAGACTGTGAAAGAAGTTTTAAAGCAGCCCCCAGCTATAGCCAAGGACAAGGTACAAAAATACTTTGCTTTTGTTTACAGTTCTGGTTCAGAAATGATGCTGGTGGGTAAGATACTTTTTGTACAGTAACCCTTTTAGCTCTAGTGCAGATTGCAGATGACAGCGTGTGGCCTCACGCTGCTTCAGTCAGAACAGTTATCTGTATCTGCAGCCTGCAGTGACTTGCTGTGCGAGTGTTCCTGTGGCCAGGGAAAAGACACGGACTGCTCATGCCTCCGTACGTCAAAGGCAGTCAGGAAGCCGTGACGGGACTTTTAGCGGGGAGACCTTCTGGTCATGTGAAGGGAGAGCTCAAGGTCTGTTTGCTGAAGGTGTTGGCATTCTTCCAGCTTCCTTGTTGCTTTCCTCTCGGAATAGATCTCGCGGTTCTGCAGACTCCCCAGGTTTTGCCGTAGCCTCAGTTCCAGTCAGTGTCATCTCTCACCACGTACAATATCGGGCTGTGCAAGAGCCACAAAATGAATGACCGTCTCTGCACACACGCCGCCGGCCTCTTAGCAGACATCCAAGTCTACAAATTAGGAACATTATGAACTCTTCTACTTTTCCTGCTTGTCATTCAAGCAATTCAACATTTTCAAATATATATACTAGTTCTTCTAAGGATGTGATTAGTACTGTTTTGACTTGGCTCAAAGTCTAATGACCTCAAACAAACATTAGACTTTGATCCAAGCCAAAATAAAAGAATTATTATTCATATCTGAAAATGTTGAACTATGTTTTTCTTTTATCTTTTTCTTGAATAGCCAAAGGGAAAGGGGTATTTGTTTGTAAGTAGTGAGTGCCCTCATTAACTTTTTAATCATTTCCTCTCTGTTCTGAAAGCACCCCTGGAGCATTTGTTATGTGATTTTTAGTTTCCCTGTGAAAGCTCAGTTTAACATAATTGTTTGAATACCTATTTGACCAGACATTTGGCTACAAATGAGGAATCATGAAAACAAATTTAAGCCAATCCCACCTCCTCACCAACTGCTGCCCCCTTATTAAGTTCTGACTCTGTCAGACATCTGATTCTTATTTGTATGGTAAAAGGAGAAACCTTCAAGGGAATAGTTGGGATGAAAAAGAACACATTGGTAAATGCTGATGTATATCAATATAATGTTCTTGCCCCTTATTAATTTTCAAGGGCAGGTGTTTTCTTTTCATTGTATGTACACTCAGAACTATCTTTAATTTAACGGCTACATTTTAAGTTATTAGGAATTGACCCCAATTTTAACTAAGTACACTAATTTAACAGATAAGTGAAATAAATAGACTTAAATGCATATTTAATAAATCTCAACCGAATTCTGATAGCACCAAGCTTATGCATAAGCTACTTAAAATGAAAATAGTGTTCTAAAGTACAGGAATCATTTTAAAGTACTGATAGAATACTAACTTTTGATATGTGGGAGGAAAAACTTAGACTCTTGCATTCCTTCCATCTATTTTCAACTTTTTCAATAGCTCTTGTTATGAGTTTTTCCTGCTAAACAGAAGAGAACTGCATGATTTTTTAATGAAAATTTTATGATTTTGTTTTCATTTAATTTTTTCTTTTAAAAATTGGCAGTAAGATACAGAGTAGTTGCAACAATGAAAAAGCAGAGACAGCATTTTTCTTCACTATAAAATTGATTTCTTTTGTTTATAGAAACATCTTTCTTTGGAGGTCTGCATGCTTCAGTTTTTCTATGCTTATATCCAAAGGTAAGATTACTGATGTGGATCTCTCCTTACTACATTAACAATGTATGAAATACAGGATGAAAAGCACCTGAATGCGTTCAAGAAGTTGCTAGATTTTTTTTCTCCTAAACTAAAAACAAGTGCTAGAAACACTGTTTATGAATTTATTAACACAAATCATGGGTATCTTAATGATCCAGCCATATAAATCCCACAAACCTAAAGACCTAACAGTATTGAAGATACCTGGACATTAAAAACCAAATTGCAAGAACATCATTCAAATATTAATGAAAAGCCGAACCTATTCCTGAAACCATGTTTATTGCCACTGAATCTGTTATTTTGATAGAAGTGAATATGTAATCCATTCTGGGTTGGTTTTTTTCTTTAATGCTAGGAATGAAGATGTGAAAATATCTTCTTGCTATGATAGTTCCATTCTGCATTTAGCTGACCCTGAACAGAAGTTAGTTAGTTTTGATAAGCCTCTTATTTGAGAGCCTGAATCTTAATCCTCCCTCATAGGATAATTCCATTTTAATCATCAAACTTGGCATCTATTTGTGATCTATGAATAACATTTATAAAGTTAAGCTAGTTAGTATATTTAAACTGGTTGTGACCTAGAACATGGGTTCAAGACCCGCCTGGGCAACTTGGCGAGACCTCATCTCTACAAGGTTGTGCCTAAAATCGGAACTTAGAGAAGCATTAGAGTTAAAATCAGACTGAAACAAAGATCATTTTTTTAAACAGGTGAAAGACTTGGTGGTCATTTGACAGTCCTCTCTTACATAAAGTGGATACTTATAGGTGAAGGAAAAAGAAGGTTATAAGAGGAAAATGGAGAGACGAGGATAGGGAATAGGTGACTGTGATATTAAGGATAAGCCTGAGAATGATTGCAGTTGTATTTTATTTTGACAGCTCATATGATCAGTGGGATTTCTATAGCAAAATTCCTAGATTAAAAAAATCACAGTGGGTATTTTTAACATGTTAGTTTTCTTCTCACATGATATTAGTAGAATGCAAAACTTTTAGAAATTTTCTATCATAATCTTCAAAAATTTAGGAAATACTTCGGAAACTGGTAGAATAATGTGTTAAACACTGTGAGAAACTACAAAGAAAATTTAAATGGCGTAATTACTGTGGCTTTCTATATATACAAACTGTATTTATCTTGCAGAATTCCAGTGCCCAATTTAGTGGATAGCTGGGCATCACTGTTGATACTTCTGAAAGACTCTATACAACTGAGTCTTCCAGCCCCAGGGCAGTTTCTTATACTTGGGTAAGCAATTTCACTAAAAATATTATTTCAAATAAGAAGGTAATGCTCATTGTCCTAATTGCCCAGTAGCAGATGTTTTGGGTGACAGTGTGATCTCTCGACTTTCTTTCTCTCTCAGGTGCAGAACTAGATGTGTAAGACCTATTAAAAAAAAGCAGCTCGAGGAGCAAACACTGTTTATATGTATGCACTAGCATAACACTGTTACAATAGTAGTTATTTTGCAGGGAGGGGCTGAGCCCATGGGTTCGAGACCCGCCTGGGCAACTTGGCGAGACCTCATCTCTACAATAAATCAAAAGTTAGCTGGGTGTGGCAGCGCACACCTATAGTTCCAGCTCCTTGGAAGGCTGACGCAGAAGGATCGCTGGAGCCCAGCAGGTCGAGGCTGCGGTGGCCGGGAGCGGCCATTGCACTCCAGTCTGGGCGACCGAGTGAGACTTCAACTCAAAAAAAAGTGGCGGGGATGAGTAGCGTGGCTGAAGAGGAACTTTATAGAAGAGGAACATTTGAGCTGGGCCCTGAACCCTAATAGGCTTAGAAGAGCCATTTTCTCTTTGTGTCTTGGAGTTTCCTGATCTATGGTGATAAGCTGTGTGATTATTTGATAAGTGCTAGTCACCCATAACTGCAAGTGCTATAATGTCAGAGACAGAGTCTGTTTTTTCTCACCATTATTATTGCTTCATAGCAAGTTCCCAGTTATATACTTGCCAGTGAATAGAAGGCACAGAGGCAGAAAGCCTGTGTGGAGACAGGGAGGGTGTGCTGGGGCTTGTGATAGAGAAGGGCACAGACTGTGGAAAAGTGGGAAATGCGGAGGGATGGAAAGGGAGGTGTAAAAAGACCTTGAATTTTATGTCTAGGAGTTGGGTCTTGGGTGGGGCAGAAGGAGCAGTTACAGAGTTCAAGGAGGGACGTGCCTGGCAAGTTGGAAGTAGGATAGATCAGAGGGCAAGAGGCTGGACTGGGAGTTCTGTTTCAAGTGGGAGGAAGCGGGGGTATGAGCTGTTAAGGATAGGACTGAAAGAAGAGCAAGAAGGGCAAAAGGGGGCTGGAAAGGGAGATGCCAGAGCATTAGAAGAAAACGGGGTATAGTCATTATTCTGGAAGCAAAGGGAGGTTGAGAGGACACGGTTAACCTTGAGAAAGGGTAAGGAAGATGAGAAATAATAGGAGACTGCGATTTTAACAGGCGGTGGTAACGGAGGAGAGAGGAATTGGAGATGTGGTAAGCAACAGCCAGCTGTTAGGGTAAGCACCAAATCTTCTTTGAGGACATTTGACCATGAGAAGAAAAAAATGGTAAGGTAGCAGGAGGAAATTTGGCTGGAAGTTGTCATTTTAATGACAAGAAAGGCCCAAAGATGTTAAGTGGTTAATAGCAAAGATACTTAAGTTATACTCTGCCTAGACTCAAATCTCAGCTCCTTCACTTACTAGCTGTGTGGCTTGAGCAGGTTACTTAACCTCTGCATCTATAAAATGAGGGTGATAATAGTACCTATCTTATAATGCTGTTATAAGGATTGAATGAGTTCATGCTTATTAAATTCTTAGAACAGTGCCTGCCATTAATAAATGTTCTCTAAATGGAGAGTGATGTAAGATTCTAGAGAGAAGGAGACTTCTTGATAGCACCAGATCCCAGAGACAGTTGGGAGAGGGTAGAGAAATGACGGGTATAAGAGTGAGAAAGAAGGATGCATTTTCTCTCAGACTTTGCTGCTCAAAGTTTGATCCTCCAACCAGCAGCATTAGAACCACCTGGGCACTTGTTAGAAATGAAGACTCAGACTCCACCCTGGACCAAATCACAATCTACATCTTAACAAGATCCCCAAGTGACTTGACTTGTGTATACACTAGAGTTTGAAAAGGACTGTTTATCGCTGGGCACAGTGGCTCATGCCTGTAATCCCAGCACTTTGCAAGGAGGAGGCAAGAGGATTGCCCGAGCCTAGGGGTTCGAGACTAGCCTGGACAACTTGAGGAGACCTCATCCCAACAATAAATCAAAAAATTAGCCGGATGTGGCAGCACATGCCTGTAGTCCCAGCTACTTGGAAGGCTGAGGCAGAAGGATCACCTGAGTCCAGCAGGTCGAGGCTGGTGGCCATGAGCGTGCCACTGCACTCCAGCCTGGGCAGCAGAGTGAGACTCTGATTCAAAGAAAAGGACCATTTAAAACATATGGAGGAGAGGGTGTAGAGTAGACCCTCCCCCAGCCCTTTTAGATGACCCCAGATGGTCCAGTGATGTCATCAATAGCCAGCGACAGTCAGCTTGAGAACTTTGACAACTTAGTCAACTCCTGTAGCTCTGATGATTTTGTACATGGAGACGTGTGGTTCTATTTTCATAGACTTCGTTTCTACCCTTATTGTCCTTAAGGAGCTACCAGTTCGAGTTTGGCAGCCAGCAGTCTCGCAGTGTTGGCGTGAAGAGGAGGGAAGGCGAGGGCAATTTAACGAGACAGCCTGAAGTTTTCTCATAAATGTGGAAATGTCGTCTTCGCCCAGGAGAAGAGAGGAAGTGGTAGAACAGTGGCAAGAGCGTGAGGAAGCAGACAGCAGCCAAGTGGCGCTGAGGGCCTAGGCCAGGCATGGCGTGCAGCGGCCCTGCTCGGGAATTGCCAGCGGGCTGCAGTGGCCACGCCAGCACTTTGGAAGGCCAGGAGTTCACGGCCAGGCTGGGTCACCTAGTGAGACCTTGTTTCCACTCAAACATATCCCAAAAAATTGGCCAGGATGGTGGAGTGTGCTTGTGGTTCCAGCTGCCTGGAAGGCTGAGGCAGAAGGGTCACCTGTGCTTAGGAGTTCGAAACTGCAGTGAGCTGTGATTGTGCCACTGCACTCCAGCCTGGGCGACAGAGTGAGACTCCAACCCTGCTTCTGAAAACAATAAAAAGAATTGCAAAGACTCGCGCCTATAGTCCCAGATACTCAGAAGGCTGAGGCAGAAGGATCCCTTGAGGCCAGGAGCTTGAGATCAGTCTGGGCAACATAGCAGGACTCTATCTCTGAAAACTTAGCTGGGCATGGTGGTGCACTCCTGCAGTCCCAGCTACTTGGGAGGATCCCTTGAGCCTAAGAATTCAGGACCAACCTGGGTGATAAAGCATAACCCCAACACTTTAAAAAAAAGAACAGTAGAAAAAAGAAGAATTTCAGGGATTGGTGATCCCTGGACCCTCGTGCGGTTTTGAAAATTAACTAAATCTGAAAGCTAAAAGGACAGTGTACTGAAAAGAGCAGTAGACTTGGGGTTGCAATTCCTGGATCAAAGATTGCAAAGATAACTAATGTGCGTGATTTTTAGTGATGAGAAGTAAATGTAGACACTAGAAACCAAACAACATTCTCACAAAGATTTCTGATTCTTCCGGTCTCGAGTTCCAGTCCTCTTCTCTGTGGCCTTGGGCACATCCGTAAACCCATTCAAGGCTAGTCTCCCTTCTACTTATCTGCTCTGTCCAACTCCAAGTTGTTACAAGGCTCATAGAGGGAATGTATGTACAGTTCAGTGAATCATCACCAAATAGCCCTGCTGATTAATTTCATTTAAAAATTAGCTTCATCTGTTGTAATCTGTAGCTTCTCCCTACAAGATGTTAGTTTCCTCACCTATTTTTCTTCCTTTCTCAGATAGTGAAGGATCTTATCTCCTTATCAACATGTACATACTCTGAGTGTCAAAAAGTTGCCCTGGGCAACATAGCAAAACCCCATCTCTACAAAAAAAGTTTTTTAATTAGCCAGGAGTGGTGGCACACACCTGTAGTCCCAGCTACTTGGGAGGCTGAGGCAAGAAGATTGCTTAAGTCCAGGAGTTCAGGTTTACAGTGAGCTATGATCACACCTCTGTACTCCAGCCTGGGTACCAGAGCAAGACCCTGTCTCTAAAAAAAAAAAAAAAAAGAAAGAAAATGACCATTTTCAGTTATACTGGAAACCTAATTTCCTTTTAAAATTTCTTTTGGTTTACTTTTTTTTACTAACCATTCTACTGATCCTCTCAAAATGACCTAATTAAAAAACAGAAATCAATGTGAAGGTTGCTCTTCAGTATCACTTTACATATTATTTGGAAGTAAACATGTATATAATTTTAAAAAATCAAGTGAAAGTAAATAATTGAACAGAATCTTAGCAAACAGTGGAAATGGAATTCTTCATGAATTATTTTAATCTATTATATAATATAAATATTTTCTATGTTACAATGTAAGGGGTTTTTTTACTTTCTCGTTGCTATATGGAAAAACATACACACATAGAAAAACATGCAAATAATTAGTACACGACTCTGCAAGTACAAAGTTTATAAAAAGGGAATATACCACCTATATCATCACAAACCCAAATTAAGAAATAACAACACCATGTGTCCCCTCTAGACCCCTCCCAATTAATAGTCTTTCGTTTCCTCAAACGTAACCACTATTCTAACACCACAGATGGAGCTTGCCTTGTTATGAACTATAAGTATATATAAATATTTATTTTTTTATCTGGCTTCTTTTGCTCAACATATGTTTATGAGATTCATCCATGTAATTCACATAGTTACAATGTATTCATTTTTGCTGCTGTTTAGTATTTCATTATATGAACATTCTGCAATTTTTCTTAGATGGGATCTTGTGTTGCCGAGGCTGGAGTACAGTGGCTATTGACAGCGTAATCATAGTACGCTGCAGCCTTGGCCTCAGGCAGTCCTCCTGCCTTAGCCTACTCACTGTCTGGGACTACAGGTGTGCACTACCACATGCAGCAACGTTCCACAATTTACTTCTTCTGTTATTGCTGGCCATTTAAGTGCCTTCCAATTTGGGGTTTTTACACACAGTGCTGCTTTGAGCATCCTTGCACATGTCTTTTTTTGCATGCATGTATTTCAGTTGAGTTGCAGGATATGTGTATATATTAAATACTTAAATTATAAATTGAGACTAAAAAACCACTCACACATTGTAAGAAGTCAGATTGCATCATTTTCTTTAGACTAATATTTCTTCTTTCTGTTTTTCTCTTTGGCTCTTTTAGGGTGCTAAATGAGTTTATTATGAAAAACCCTAGTTTGGAAAATAAAAAAGACCAAAGAGACCTTCAGGTAAAACACTCTGAATTAAGAGCTGTTGCAAACACTGTTCCCAGTGCCCTCAGTTCAAAAACGGGAGGGTCAAATAAGATGAACTGTGAAGTTTCTTCCAACTCTGAAGATTCTCTGAGAATCAGCAGTGTCTACTTTAGATATCTGCTGTCAGAAATATGAACTACAAAAGTTTATAACGTGTGTGCGTACATGTACATAAATAGTTCATTCTTACTTCTTTAGGATGTGACTCATAAAATAGTAGATGCAATTGGTGCAATTGCTGGTTCTTCTCTGGAACAAACAACATGGCTGAGACGAAATCTTGAAGTTAAGCCCTCTCCCAAAATAATGGTGGATGGAACCAATTTGGAATCTGATGTTGAAGGTATGGCTCTCAGATATTTAGGGTTAGTGTCCATATGCATGTACTTACTAAGAAATCATCTCAGCTAGCACTGTAAGTACCATAAATTCATCCCTTCTCTCATGTGTAGCAAGTAACTTTTTCAGTGGGAAAGTGCCTAACTGTATCTTTCCCTTTCCCTTTAGATATGTTATCACCTGCAATGGAGACCTCAAACATCACGCCCTCTGTATATAGTGTCCATGCACTGACATTACTTTCCGAGGTAAGTAGTACCAAGTTTTTCACATGAACTTCCAAGTAGACAGTTTCATAATTAAATATTAGCAAGTAGTTTTTAATAGAGGAATTTTTACTTTGAAAAACCATTTGGCACTTCTAGAAATTACTAACAGAATGAACAAACGTGAAGTTTTGGCCTCGTGTGTATTTGGATGGTGTAGTTGGTTAACCCTTAGTGATAATTACTTCAGATATCGCTCCCACTCTCCGTGCACCATTTTCTTCAAGTATACTTCTTAAGAAAAGAAAGTGCTCTTCCAGTATGGTGGGGAGGGTGAGGGTGGCCTGATGATGCCTTGGCATTATGAAGCGTTTCACAGCTTCCCAAAGACCTCTGTGTGCCTTCTCCAGCAGGCTCTTTGTCATGCCTTGCTATGCAGCCTTGCATGCGGCTTGCGCTTCCTCTTGCAGATGCGGATGCTGAGCCTTACAAAGGCTAAAACAGCGGGACTCAGGCCAGGGCGCCACTAACTGGCTGAGCTGGGACTTGAGCGGCCTGTTGATTCGCTTGGTTTTTGTCCACGCCATCTTTTAGCCAAGTCAGGGAAAAGAGAATACTGAGGTTCTCGTCCTAAAGTCACTGTTCACTCACGCCCACCCGTATCAGGAGATTCTTGGACTCTTTTTGATACTTGCCTGTCTCAGTTGAAAATAGCAAAATATGCCCATATTTATATCCTGTAGTTAAAATGGACAAAAAAGCAGATTGTGGCAGAACCCATTAATATAATAAATGATTCAGGAAGATCTCATTTTATATTGTTCAGATTTTAAGATATTCTGTCACAGAAACAACAGAGTACCACACGTTCTCACTCATAAGCAGACCCTGAACATTTGCCATAATACTGTAAGAAAGGGATTGGCAGCAGCCGGATACTGTCGGGGTGGGGGGTGGAGGGGACGCCACAACATCAGTAAGGGCTCCTGATCTCAAACCAGGCCAAGTGGGGACCAAAGGGAGGCCCAGACTTCACCTGTACGATGCCCGCTTGTATGCCTAATCCTGAATTGTGCCCCACATCTTTAAAATAAAATATTTTTTAAAAAAAGATATTCTAGATTTTCTTAAAAACTGAAAATCAGGGCCTTTAGATGATGTGCACTTCAGCTCATAGATTATACTTCATTTCATTTCTTATGTTTTACAGGTTTTGGCTCATCTTTTGGATATGGTTTTCTATAGTGATGAAAAGGAGCGGGTTATTCCTTTACTTGTAAACATCATGCATTATGTTGTGCCCTACCTCCGAAATCACAGGTACTGCTATTATTTGAATAGATTTTAAGTGAATCCATAGCCTGTTAAGAACAGCTTCTGTTCCCTTATTACCATTTCTGGAATTATCACTAAATGACGTTATTTTCACCCTGAATTATAGTAGCTAAAAACACGTATTCCTATATTGTTTCTCTTGCGGTGTGTTCTCTTTCGTGTCTTCGTGTCCTGCCTTGGGGTAAATGTGAACACCTGAGAAGGACTTAATGTGGCGGTTGGGGTTAGAACATGCAGGTTAAGGCGGCTTTTCTTCCTTATAGTGCACACAACGCCCCTAGCTACCGAGCCTGTGTCCAGCTGCTCAGCAGTCTTAGCGGGTATCAGTATACCCGAAGAGCTTGGAAGAAAGAAGCTTTTGACCTCTTTATGGACCCCAGTTTCTTTCAGATGGATGCCTCGTGTGTTAATCAGTAAGTCGTCCTCTTGCTGTAACTCGACTTGCTAATACACTGCACAGTCTGCTGAAATCAACCCTTGCCCTACGCAGGCAGGTGCTGTTCTTTGACAGTCACGGCAGTGCAATCTTATGTGTCTTTATTCTTGCCACTCGCAGTTGGAGAGCGATTATGGACAATCTGATGACACATGATAAGACAACATTCAGAGATCTGATGAGTGAGTACTGTGGGGCAACAGTCGCCTCCCGCAGGGATTTCGTCCGGCTGTTTACTTTGCTCTTTGCTGGAAACAGCTGAATTAGTTCTCTGTCGAGCTGCGTGTAGTACCGGTTGGAATACAAAGCTAAGACACAGGGAAGACAGCTTTGGGATAAGCAGCCAGTTAAGCTGTTTGTCCCTGGGGGCGACTAGTGGAAGGCAGGGGCCAGGTCTCACGTGAGCCTCAGCTGCCTCCCCAGCACACGGCATCGGGCCTGACACACAGGGGCCCTCAGTGGACGGTGGATGACTGGCAGACGCCCGGCGGACGGCGAAGCCAGGCAGCCGCGCAGTCTCCAGAGCTGTGTGGTTTTCCCCCGCAGGAAGGCGGGCGTTGGGGAGGCCGGCAGCGCTTCCGCCCTCCTTTCTGCTGTATTCTGATCGGTTGCGCAGGTTGGGGATCCTTGCAGTGTCTCATCTGGAAAAAAGGTTTTGATTTTTTCTCGTGTTGAGAGTTGCCAGATGGATTTAAATAGCAATTAAATTTTATGATTCTGTAAGATTCTGTGCACATTGTCTAGCCAGAGATGTAGTTTTCTCATTTGGAAAAGGCGCAACATGTATCTTATCTTCATAGAGTTGTTTTAAGGTTCAGATTTATCCACTCAACAAGCATTTATTAAAAGATAGCAAGAGGCCAGATTAAAAAAATCGGATTTTTTAATTGTGCTAACTTTAAGCAAGCTTGAAACATTATTTCAGGGAGTAAGAAGCTTGAAGACTCATGTGGGTAAAACTAACGAAGCCAACCACAGAAAGACCGAGGAACAGGCCACTGCAGGCAGGAGGAACAAAGCTTAGCGAGGTCTTCGGGTGGGGGCACGCTGGCAGAGGTCGAAGAGCGACACGCACGACCGCGCAGCTGCCGCAGCCCCAGTCGAGCGTGGGCGGCCGGGCGCGAGGAGGGGCGGGATGCAGGCTGGACCGCGCCGGAAATGGCTCTCGGAGGAATGAGGCCTCAGCGGACGGCACAAGAGAGTGAAGGGTCTCCCCGGGTTTCATAAACTGGTATTTTTAGTGGTTTTACCTGCTGCGCCCGCAGTCCTCCCTTTCCTGTCTCTCTACACCGCAGTTCCTACCACTTTGTGCACATGCTGGATCTGCTTGCCAGCCTTTCTGCCCCAGAGAGGGGCCTCGGCTTTTGTGCTCCAAGCCCCTCTCGGTTCTGGAGGTGCTAGGACGTCTCTCAGTTTTTAAGAACCAAGGAATAATCTTTTCCAAGGACTAGATGACTGTGTCACAGTGTCTTTCACTTGCTTTCTCGTTTCAGCTCGCGTAGCAGTGGCACAAAGCAGTTCACTTAATCTCTTTGCAAACCGTGATGTGGAGCTAGAACAGAGAGCCATGCTTCTCAAAAGACTAGCATTTGCAATTTTTAGCAGTGAAATTGACCAGTACCAGAAATATCTTCCAGATATACAAGGTAAACAGTAAAAACCCTTTTATCTGTCTTTCAAACTGTAGTTTGGTGTGTTTTTATTCCTTAGAAAATAATTCTCTAAATTGCAAGTTGATATAAAATATACCAAGTGTAGTTAGATGGGAATATTGTAGAAGTAGAAATTTTTCTGCTGAAAACACAAAAATTATCATCACTATTATCGAAAAGAAATCAACACTGAGTTTGTAAGACTTGCCCGAGCATAGTCTCTATTTTGTTGTTTCAAGACAATTTGAACCTGATGATGAGGTATAAGACTATTTTGCTGCAGGCAGGCGTGTTGGCATTTCTTCATCCTGGACGATAGGTCACACATGCTAAGGAGAGGACCAAACATTACAGCCAAAGCCAGGAAGTTGTGGCTCCATGTATCATTTGAGGTCTGTAGCTTCGGGGCTGGGTGGGGGATTAAATGAGGTTTTCAGTCACCCTCAGCAAATGGGTTTGGTGACCCTCCATGTCTAGAAGGATATCAGTGCACGCATCATCTCCCCCTGCCACCACCTGGCTCCACAATGAGAATTTACCCAGAGCAGGATTATGTTCTGCCCACACCAGGGTGCTGTATAGCCTCCAGCCACGGGAACCAGCCTGAGAACATGGTAGCTGCCATCTCTCTAGGGAGAGTTTTCTTTCTCCCAGAAGACAAGTGATTCCCTGTTTCCTAGCCGTCTCTAATTTTACATATACAACATGTACACTGTCCTGGTTTTTTGGTTGTTTTGCTTTTTTAAGTTGACGAGATCAGTACTACTCAAAGTGTGGTCCACCAACCAGAAACCAGTCTGTTATCCCATCCACTATCTATAAGTTAAGTAAAGACACTTAGAGAGTTAAACATTTTAAACTTTTATTTGCTATTTTACAAAATCTGTCGGATCTAGTAAGAAAATGGCATTTGTATTTTGTATATTTTGTTTAATTCGTTTTTTCTTCTAATTCATTTTTATTAAATTTTATGAAAATGTCAATCTACAACAGTTTGGAATTTTTAAAACAGCTGGTCCTTCACCACAGTTTGCAAGTATGAACTAGATTATATAGAAAGTTTTATATGATTAAGATGAATTATTTAGGTATTGAAAATATGCTGTAATTCTTCTAGAGAGATTGGTTGAGAGTCTCCGTTTGCCCCAGGTGCCAACTCTCCACTCTCAAGTGTTCCTGTTCTTCAGAGTGTTACTTTTAAGAATGTCACCACAGCATCTTACCTCGCTATGGCCTACCATGATTACAGAACTTGTGAGTTAATTTTAATTTTTACAAGTCTAAATCATAAAACAATGTGATTAGTTCTCATGTGCTTACTAGATAAAAATTAATCTTGGAAGAGAACTGAACTCCAGTTACCAATTGGTGACAATTTTTACAGTTGAAAATTATTTTTAAAAAGCCAGATTCCATCTCTACACAGCTTAAACTTCCAAATATGCAGCATAAACAGCAGCTCCTGTAATGATTATGTCTTCTGACCTGGTTTAGTAGTTAGCCTCATCTGTACATTTTAAGCTCTACCCAGACTTACAGGCCTGGTTCCCACCTGTGGCAATACCTCTAGTGATAGAGTTGGCTGAGCCGGATTTCAGTGGTCTGACATAAGACAATCCTCATCAGAATGATGTGAAGAGTTGGAAAAGAAAGGAAAAAGAGTCTGTATCGCCGAAATCTCAGCTTAATAGTTTCCCTACACATATGTGCTTTAATATTTCTTTTTTAAAAACTGATACTCTTTGTTTCATGATCACTAAAAATAAAAGCCTGCCTTCATCTTGCTGGCCTCTGCCAAATCATTAGCAAAGGCTCTGGGCTGCTAAATTTAGTTTTACTTTCAGAAACTAAGTATAAATTGAAATTGCACACTATGAAAATGATTCCTAAAACCTGTTCTGTGTTCATGAAAATATAGCCTAAAGGTAACTTGAAAGGACTGACTCAGGGGTCCCCAACTCCAGGGCCATGGACTGTGGCCTGGTTTCCGGCCATGGCCTGTTGGGGAGGGGCCGCACAGCGCGGGGAGCCACGGCAATCCAGGGAAGCTGCATCTGGGCTCCCCGTCGTCCCCGTCGCTCACGGGACAGCCTGAGCGCTGCCGGCTTTCAAACCAGCAGCAGCATTTGATTCTCACGGGAGGGCGAACCCTATTGTATTGTGCTTGCAAGGGATCTAGGCTGCGTGCCGCTTATGAGAATCGAACACCTGGCGAGGCGGTGATGCCAGTGCTGGGGAGCGGCTGCAGATACAGACTGACACGAGCAGGGAGGCTTGACGGCACATCCTCCCCCCAGCCCTCAGTCCACAGGAAAGTTGTCTTTCCACTACACCAGTCTCTGATGCCAAAAGCGTTGGGAACCACTGAATTAAATGACTAGTTTAAATACGCATTTAACATTTATTTCACGGTCTTCAGGTACAGGTATTTTTACTGATGGAGCAGGAGCTCACAGCTGATGAAGATATTTCACGGTAATAACATAATTTATTTTGGTATATTCCTGTCAGTTTTTAATATCCTGAATTATCTAGAGTGTTACTTAGCAATTAGAGTATATAGCATTTTATCTGAACACTTTATTTAGTCCATTACTGTCTAATTGATGTTTGGCTCAATGTAGTTCGGCCTATGCCTGAAGCATTGTAGACAGGATTAAGCATGCGTTGTCTTGGGCCTCTAGATACAAGTCTAGTTTCAAGCAATATACTATTGTTTCTCTACATGAGACATATTGGTTTGTAGGTCAGATCTGGTCCCAGAAACACTGCAACATGTAACGAACCTGTCGCGGTAGCCTAGAGCCAAGATGTCCAAACGTGCAGATCTTCCAGAGGGGCCCCAACTTATGCAACATAACTTTATTATTCTCGGTCGAGGCAGACTACCGCTGTGCACCCAAGTGCCGTTTTGTGCTGGCGTAGTGGCTGCTATTCCAGGCCATATGCCGACAAGTTCCTGGGCGGCCAAGTCCCTTGACTGCGCGTTGCTGTCACTCTTCAGCACTGGGCTCATAAAAGGCATCGCCTGTACTAATAACCGTGTTTATCATAGGGCGCCCCCTCGTCTTTGCAGAAAGAAACTGATTAACAACGAAATCTTTGGGGTCTATGTCTTGTGTTTTTGAATGTGATAGGAGTTATGTACAGGTCTTACATTCTTAAAGAACAAAAGCAAATTTTGGATATGCAAACAGTCACATCAGTAGGGTTATGAAAATATTAGCTGGTACTTTCAGATTTTCCAAGAATTCTCTGTAAGAAAATGGGTCCAGCTACTGACCGCGCATGTCTTCTCCTTCCAGAACTTCAGGCCCCTCTGTGGCAGGTTTGGAGACAACCTATACTGGAGGTAATGGCTTTTCTACTTCATATAACAGCCAGCGGTGGTTAAACCTCTATCTCTCCGCTTGCAAATTTTTGGATTTGGCTCTGGCATTGCCCTCCGAAAATCTTCCTCAGTTTCAGATGTAAGTAAAAGCAAGGCTATTAAGTGGATTTTTTGTTGTTGTTATTATTGAGGATATGGGGTACAGTTTTCAAAAATGCATTTGGTCACTGACATCTATGACTACATAAAAAGTTATTTTTGTATGTTGAATATTCATACTTTTGACTAGCATGTTAATTCTTGGACAGGGTGTGGTCAGCACAGTTACTGGAAGTGAATGGTTGATAAGGGCCGTACTAAGGCTAAAGACCCTCAGTCAGCAGACCGAGTGCCCTCCAGATGTGTCTCACTTGCTTCCTGAAGCCCAGGGAAGGAGGCACCGGCTGAACACGTGCTGGGGGTCCTGGTGGCTGGTGTGCAAGACCACGGAGGCCACACGGCCGAGACCCCTCCTGGCGGTGGGGGACAGAGCAGGCCCCGAGGGGAGTTTTCAACTGAGGTGATGAGGAGGGACAGCCGGGGGCGGGAGGCACACGGGAGACAGAGGCCCGAGCAGCCCTGGGACGTCTGGGGCGCGGAAAGGTCGACCTTGCTGGAGCAGAACGCTGGCGAGAGACTGGAAGGGGCGGAAGTGTGGAAGATCCTGTAAACTGCCAGGGAATTTGAACTTTATTCTAAGGACAGCGGGAAGCCACTGAAGCATCTTAAGGAATGAAGTGGTGTTATCAGGTCTGCCTTTTAGAAAGTTTCTTTCGGCTGTATAGAGTGGGGAAAGCACTGGAGATGGGCAGCATGAGAATGAAGCAGGCTCTTTTACTGTAAATGATAGTGAACTGGACTGAAGGAATAGGGAGAAAATTGATGAAAGCAAATTGCCACAGTCACCTGTTAATAAATGCCCCAAAATGTTTAATTATGATTTTCGTATCTACATTTTCAAAATAATAGGCAAACTTGTAAGACTATTTTATCAAAATGTAGCTAAGGTAATTTGAGAATTTATCCATAAGCCCAAATATGTGTTTACATGTGTTACACTGTGTTGTATTATTCTTCTAGAATGGGATATTAATAATAGGATAAAGAGTAAGATATCAGAATTTTTTTCTTTTTTTTTTAAAGAGTAAATCCAGTTCCTTTCATTTCTTTCTCACTTGAAAACCCATATACGTCTACTTCTTGATGGAGTTCAGTGGTTGGATAGCTGTTAAACTAATGTCACCCTTGAAGAAGTCCAGAGAAGGATACTAAACAGAATTGTAAGGAAAAGGACAAAATTAACCAGGATGCTTACATTTACCAAAGTGATAAAAACTATTCTCTTCAGTGTACTGGGAAAGACATGAGCAGTCCCTTGATAGTCTTGCTCACAAGTATCGTTTAACCTTCTATGACAAGGACCAAAATTAGTTTATCTTTACTTGTCAAGGTGTCACTATTAAAGGGAGGGAAACATGCTGTAATACTGACTACAGTTTTTAAAAACCTGTGTCTTTTTAAAAATAAGAGTAGAAGAAAACATGGAAAATTTAATAATCTTGAAATAGTATTTTTTCAAGTATGATCCATATTTGGAAAGTTCAAAATGTTTACATACAAATGTAAAAGTATCCATGTAACTAAAAAGTACGATAAAATTTGAAAGACAGCAATGAATTGGGAAAAAATATTTGCAATGTATATGACAAAAGTGTAACATGCTTAATATATAAAAATCAATAATGTAATAGAAAAATGAGCCAATGAATGACAGAGTTAAAAGTTCGTAGAATAGCTTTTAAACATAGGAAAAGGTGCTCAGGTGTACTCATGAGAGAAATTCCGGCTAAAATGATAGGCAACCATCAGAATAGTAAGCTCCAAAAGCTGCTTTCCTTTTACCCTAATGACAGAAGCATTCTTATTCTTGTTGGAAGTGTACACTGATACTGCCCAGTTGTTCTCCAAGGAGGCTATGTTCACCAAAATTTAAGATACATGCTTAAGCCCATAATTCTGCTATATCCAAGGATTTATCCTGCCCCTAAACTCTTACGTGTGCATAAAAGTAAGCATTATATAAGAATATCCACTGCGGAACTTTCGTAAGAGAAAGAGATTGAACACTCTAGGCGGCTGGTTTAAATCAGCACCTCCAACACTGGAGTACTCTGTAGCTGTTGAAAGGAGTAAGGTTTTATATGGTATGGAATTATCTCCCAGATACATAATTAATAGCAAATAGGTTGTATCAAATATATGATTAAGTCAAAACAAGCAGCAACTGTGTTGTTTTTTAAAGGCCAGAGTTGGTTGTGTGGCTGTAGACTCCTATATATAAACTCCCTCTGAGGACATATAAGAAATTAACATTGATGGATTCTGTGGTGGGAGGGAGACTGCCTTTCTTGCGTGTGCCGTTTTATACTGCTTAAATTTTCCCCATAGTCAAACAGTAGTTTTACTTATTAAAGACAAAAGGAAAAATACAAGAGAAGCACCAAGGAAGGTCTTAGATTTTTCGTAAATTCTTTCCATCTTTTGCCCTCTTGTATGGTTAGGGAACATATGGTCAATTGTATGTTGAGAAGCCAAGTCTATGTCAGACAATAGGCTAAATAAAAGTGATTTCTTTTTAAGAACTTCTTGCCGATCAGCTGATGAGGAAGGAAACATTTGCTGAGTACTTGCTTTGTGCTCATAAAAAAATAATGAGCACCTTACAAGTTTACATATCTTTTACCTTTATAACTCTGAGAGGTAGTTAACCCTTTGCACACGAATGTTCCCTCTCAGGGGACATAAAGAGATTGCTGGTGATTGTACAGGACAGACTTATGTCAGCACCAGTTTTTTGAAAATGTATGTTTCCTTGAAGTTTTCCGTTCAAACTGCATGAAAAAGCAAAGGAAGAAATGGAATATATACTGAGATGATCAATCACTTGAAAAGTGGATTTCAAGAATCACGAGTATGTCCTTCCACATCATCTTTGAACAACAGACTGGACAATAAATTACTTATGATTAATGTGGGAAGAAGAAAATGAGACTGCATTGTCTGCGCAACTAGAAAACTATCAAGTGGGCCACTGCCTTGCTAAGCCAGAGTATGCTTATGTGCTCTTTGAGCTACGGCCAGGCCACGTTTCCTGGCTTTGACCCCCTTCCCTACGTTGGGGAGGTGAATCTTCTCTGTCTCTCTCTCTCTCTAATTTACTTTTAAATAAACTATATTTTCTAATCTAAAAAAAATCAAGTGGAAGATTCCAAATTTCTATTGCACAACATATATCAATGAACCTGCAATGTGTGTCGGTGACGATTTCACACATTCCACATGTTAGAAAAAGATAAGATAAAAAACATTATTTTTTGTCATAAATAAGTTCCTCAGTGTCCAAAATTCCATTATAAGCCAAACATCATTACAATAAAATGGTTCCAGTGCTATAGTATTTAATGTGAAGCAATTTGTTTCTTACCATGCGTAAAAAAGTGTGGTTGAGTTGCCGGTAGGTGATCTGTGAGATGTCTCCGAGCGCAAAGGGTTAAAGCATAAGAAAAGGCTCAGAGAGGCTAAGACGCATACCCAAGGTGGCAAGGCCGCAGAGAGGTCCCGCTGACATTTGATCTTTATAAGCAGCGGAGTCACGGTCTTTCTGCTACATTACGTGGCCTCATCTGAGATGGCACGAAGTCTGTCTTACTGATGCTGGTATCATCCTCTTCGTAGGTACCGATGGGCCTTCATTCCAGAAGCCTCAGATGATTCCGGCTTGGAAGTGAGAAGGCAGGGCACACATCAACGAGAATTTAAGCCTTATGTGGTACGACTGGCAAAGCTTCTTCGAAAAAGGGCAAAGGTATTGCGTTCTTGTGTTTTTGTTTCATCACTACATGTTGCAGTAGTGAGGTATTTATTAAATACTGCCTGGGAAACTGAGGACACTATCAAGTTGAGCTACTTCAAACCAAGGACCCAGTGAGCCTAATAATTCCAGACGTTTAGAAAACACATTGAATGTATTTTAAAGGAACATGTGGTTATATGTTATTTTTTAAAGAGAAGAAAAAAGACGTCTTTTGTACATTAACAACATCTACCTTAAAATATTTTCCCTTCGAAAAGAAGAAAAACATTGGAACCATACGTGTAAGTACTTAACATTAAATGATTTTAGTCCTAACCCTACATGATTCTCATGACAAAGTCTTGAGAATTTAAATACATTCATGATATTCATCTTAATACCATAATGAGAAACAGGAAAATATGACTTGATTGCGAAAAGTGCAGTACGAAAAGGGATTTTTAAAACAAGCCTGTCAGATATGTTTTTATAGAATGAGTCATGGGTGAGATTATATATTTTAAGTTTTTTAAAATGTAGTCATATTTCATCAAAATTGAAGGAGCAAGAACAACTCAGAAAAACAGAGGGAACAATCACTAGCATTCATTCTGTTTATCTGAAATTAACTGTACATACTAACAATTCATTTTCTCAGTCCATGTCTTTTGCTAATTATGGCCTAACAGTAAGAAACGCATTCCGTATTCTGACCCCGTACAGCTATATAACAGAATCTGGGTTTCTCACAAGACAATTCTTGTCCTTAACACGTGAGACATTTTCTTTCTTACAGTTCCTGTCTTGATACTGTTCATAGATTTCAAGAGCCTCCACCTTGCAGTTGTTAAGACACTATTCATAATTAAACTCTATGACTCAATGATACAAAGCATCTACTCAGAGAAATTCTTCAAGGGGAAAAGTGGGAATTTACTTTAGCCAAAAATAAAGTGTAAGAAAATAAAATAAGTAAAATATATTTGTGTCTTATGTATTTTATCTTTCAGTATGCATCATGCTAATTTATTACCGCTCTGCCCAAGATCAGAATTGGCACATTCACCATTGGGCATTAATCTTTATTAATATTCTGTCGTCTTTCACATTCAAAAAATTTCAAAAGTAAATTGTACAATTTGGGGTGATCTGGGTTGTTTCATGAGACCTACTTTGCAGTATGTGCTTTGAGTTCTCAGAAATTTTCCAGTCTTCTGGAGTCCCCTAATCAGTTTATGAATTACCTAAGCTATAGCAGTAAAATGTAGGAAGTGATTAAAAAGGAGATTCTACGGGAAGGAACTTCAATGAGGAACTTGATTTTAAAAGACCAGTTGCTTCTGCGGGAGCTAAATAAAAGGATAGAGATGAGGATGAAAGCTGGGTGCAGAGCTGAGGATAAGACTTGGTTGGGTACTTCACTTTCATAGCACAGGTTTGGGGAAAAAATCCTGATAGCAAACCCAGAGGAGTATGATTCTGCATGCCCCCACGCTCAGAACCATTCTGTTATCCCTGCACCTCATCAGTAATGAGAATTTTTAAACAAGGCCCCTCCCTTACCTAAAGAATAAATGACACTCTTTTGCCCAAAATTTGTCCCACAAAATAAAAAAACTGTCTTGTTTGGAAGGTATATTCCCATCCAAATCACTTTAAACAAGGTCTTCATGGCCAAACACACGTCTCACTGGAACAAAGGCTGTGAGTTCTCCTCTTTCCTTCCACAGGACAAGGAGGAGGACTTTAAGACAGTGATTTTGGAGGGATTGGAGATGGCCAAGCATCAGGTGAGGGTGGCTGTTTGATGCTTGTGATATGGCAGCAAAAGCTGCCACATCTGGCCCAAAAAATGAGACATAAACGCAGGTTTGGATTTCAGCAAGTCCGAGAGTGGTAAACAGGAAGGAACTCTTATTTCAAATGTAGACTGGTAAAGTCAAAGGAGAAATCGTTTGCATGTTTGACTATCTGATTTACTGAAGGAGATACGTATTGAACAGCAGAAACACTCAAACAAGTGCTTCTTGGTCAGGGGCTTACTAAGTCTACCCCCCCCTTTTGGTTAGGGGTCTCACTCTGTTGCCTAGGCTGGAGCACAGTGGTGTGATTACGGCTCACTGCAGTCTCAACCCCTTGGGCTCAAGAGATTCTTCTGCCTCAGCCTTCCCAGTAGCTGGGACTACAGATGCAGATCACCATGCCCGACTTCTTCCCCGCCCCCCCGCCCCCCCCCCGTAAAGACGAGGTCTTGCTGTGTTGCCCAGGCTGCTGCTGAACTCCTGAACTCAAGCAATCCTCCCAACTTGGCCTCCCAAATTATTAGGATTATAGGCATGAGTCACCACCTCTTAAAGGCACATCGTGGTGGGAATACAAATGAAAGGTTGCCCCATAATTGTGTTCTATTTGCAAATTAGCGGTAGAGAGGGTGCAGGTGTATTACTCATTTTCCTTCAGGATGAATTCATCTCTGTTCACCTGTGACTGTCACTGACCTGCAGTTTGCTTGAGGGGACTCGAGGTGGTGCGGTCAGCTAGTACTGGCCATGATAAAAACGTGAAAGTCGTCACAGGACTCCTATTTGTGTCAGTGGCACTGCTAAGAGAAAGGAAGATGGCTTTGTGTATCCTGCAATCTAAACCAGAGGTTAAATAATCGCTAAGAAGCAACGATAGCTGTTGGGTTTCTTGATTTGTTTTTGACTAGAAATAAAGAACTAGGTGTTCTTTTTCTGATTTGCTCCTGGAGTCTTCCATTTTAACTTAAATCTATTTTCCTTTCTCAGGATTTCACTTTAAAATAAACAAGCAAACCTTGAGGGCACACGTAGGAAACTAAGCTGGATTTGCATCTGCTTTGACCACTAGGAAAAGTTTCTCAGCAACATTCGATCTTGGAAGGCAGAGATCGGAATTCTGCTCCCTAAGTCTTACTGGATGCGTTTCTCTTTATTCAGTCCAGTTCATCCTTTGTTTATTGTGGTGGATTCTGCCCACGTTCCAACCTCAGTTCTTTCTCTAGCCAGGATGATGCCCGTAGCGGTTTAATTCAGTGGCTTTTTTAACTCATCACTTGACACACAGATCGCGTTTCTGTTTAGTTGACAGCTGCACAGTGCTCTCACTTGACTTCTCTTCGGAAGCACAGATTGGGCTTTTCCTTTTGTCAGCGAGGAGCCCTTCTGTATCTCACCCGCGGATGCCCATGGTTCGGCAGAGCCGGTGCACCAACCCGTTCTCGGGACTGCAGGGCCGGCTCTCCGGCCCGTGTTGCTTAGCACAGCCCGGGCGACAGTGTCTGTCCGAGGGGGCCTCCCTTTCTCGGTGCCGCAGTAGCAACAGGAGAAACTCACTTTGGACCCGGCGACCATCATGGCACGTTTCAGCCATGTGGGTAAGGGGGCACTGACTGGTTTACTAATGGTGAACTGTACACAGCTCTTTGTCTCCTCCTAACTTCTTCTGTCACCATTTTGTGACCTCATCCTCGGTTACACTGGTAAGAGTCCGGAAATCTGGGAGCTTGGTGAGTAGATACAAAGCACGTCACCAAAACGGGGGTTTGGCTCCACCCCCGTTCAAAGCCATCTCTGCTTCCTAAGCTTGTCTGTGCATTCCAGTTGGGAAGTGCCACCGCACTGTTAGGTCCCCCGTTAAAACCAGCAAACGGAACCAGAAGGCCTCAGTTAGAAGCAAGGGTTTGAACCCAGTCAGGAACGGAAACGTCCTGTGACCTGCGTCCGTCTGACGGCTGGTGCCTGCCTCTCTTCTAAGCTTTCTAACATACTGCTTCGTCTGTTGATATCCATGAAAACTGCCTTTGTGTCTCCTGCAGAAAAACCCAGAGGAAGACCCCTCCGGGAGAACGCTGGGCTGGGAGCCGGGACGCCTGCTGCTCACCGCCTGCACCGTGCGCAGCCTGGAGCAGCTCCTCCCGTTCTTCAGCGTGCTCAGCCAGGTCTTCAACAGCAAAGTCACAAGCCGCTGCGGAGGACACTCAGGGAGCCCCGTCCTCTGCTCAAACGCCTTGCCTGGCAAGGACGTGAAACTGGAGAGCCACAAACCATCTTCCAGCAAAGCCAGGCAAAAAATAGAAGAGATGGTAGAAAAGGATTTTCTGGAAGGGGTGATAAAAACGTGAGCACCACCAGTGATTCCACTGATCTTCCACGTAAATGTAATTATTTAAAACAAACACAGCTCTGAGTTGTATAGTTTCTTTTTTTGTATGTAACAAAACGAACTTCGGGTTGTATTTAATTTAAATATCTGTAAATAAGAGCAGATGTCTGAATGTGGCCTGAATCAAGTTTGAATGTTGTTGGCGCATCCTGATGATGGTGCCTAAGAGAAAGAGCTATGTATACATATAGAGTCCATTGTTTTTATTGTCCTGAGTTGTCTTAAACCTGCAAAATACACACTATGGCCTTTTTTTCTATGGGTTTCAGGCTTGGTTTAATTCTCGTTGGTTGGGTATTTTTTTCTTTCCCTTGTTGGCCATGTTCTGGTATCAGAATGGTATCACTTCTCCGTCAGAGGCTGGGTAATGTATTACCACCAGCGTTTCTTCCACATCCCTGTGCATGCTGTACTTGACTTAGGAGGGTGCAGAGTCCAGAGTAACTGAAGCCTGGACTCTGCACCCTCCTAAGTCAAGTACAGCATGTACATCTCCACCTCAGTGCAGAGGATACGGACCAGCCCCTGTTCACGCCCCTGAGTGAGTTCCTGATGATGTCCATCGGACAGGTGAGTCACATAACAATCATTCTGAAGACTCTGCCATGCAGTCTTCTCCCCCCTCTCGATTTGTATCGACGGCAAATGCTGCAAAAGAACATGTTGCTGGGGACAGTGATAGCAATGACCGCACAAGGAGTTGGTAGTAAGATTTCATTTTCCAACAGCCTGCTTGAATTGTTCCCTGCATACAACCGTAAAGTTAGTGATTGAATCATGTACTTAAGCCCCGTATTTTACATTAGTGAGACTAAAATTAGAGGTAAGTTTAACAAGTATAAGGCTTACTGTTTCTAGAGAATTATTCTGGTAGTGTTTAAGAAAAACAATCTCAAAACAGTCCAGTAAGGTGCACTGTAAACATTGTGATTACAAAGGTCTTAGTACTGCCATTATTGTTGAAAGTTCTGTAAACTTTTTTAAAATCCAGCTTCTCAGGAATATAAAAATTGTCTTCAGAAAACTGGTTGGGGTCTTTCGCCAATTCCTCCAGCCAGCCGAAATACCGCCAAGCTCACTTCGTATGCAAGACGATCTGCACTTTCCTGCAAATTACATTAAACAAGATTAAACGAGAAAGACACAGCATATACTTATTATATGTCACTTGCAACTCTAGGGAGGGAAGGAGGTGTCCTGACTTTGTTTCACTAACAAATTTGAATGAAAACTTTTTTCTTCTTTGTCCAGTAACACATTCCAAGGCCCCTAAATAGATGGAAAAATGGGTCAAATTCTTCCAAATAAGGTAAGTTTTAAAATCAATTTAGATAATAAAATGAATTATCGTTCCAAAACTCTGAATAAATTCAGTAAAACCAAGTCCCTTAAAGGCACGATGGCCCCAACTGGCCCAAGAATGAGCCAGGCTCGGTGGCTCAGCCTGCAATCCAGCGCCTTTGGGAGGCTGAGGTGAGTGGATTGCCTGAGCCCACGGGTTCGAGACCTGCCTGGGCAGCGAGACCTCATCTCCACAGTAAATCAAAAAATCAGCCGGGCGTGGCAGCGCATGCCTGTAATTCCGGCTATTTGGAAGGCTGAGGCGGAGGGATCGCCGGAGCCCAGCAGGTCGAGGCTGCGGTGGCCGGGAGCAGCCGCTGCACTCCTGTTTGGGCGACAGAGTAAGATCCAACTCAAAAAAAAAACCAAGAATGAATTTACTCTCACAGCCTCAACTGCATGCTCCTCATCCATCAGTGACGTTCGTTCATTCACTAGATTCGGGGAGGGCCTACGGCTGCTAAAAAGCTGCCAGTCCTGTGAAAATCAGCTGGGAATGTCTCCTTCCAAGTCCCTGTCCAACCCACTTGCTGGACTTTGCCCTGGGCCACACTTTAAGGACTGTGTGAAGAGGACACTTTATAAAATCCAGACCTCAAGACTTGACCCTACCAGGAAAACAGCACAGGCACAGAGTAAGGCTGTCCCTGAAAGGAAATGCGCTGAAAAACAGAGTCCAGAGTCAAAGATGAACGGTACCAGTGGATTTAGAAATGTACTACAAAGCTGCTTGTTTTCATAAAGAGACAGGGTTATATTTTAAAGGACAAAAAAAGATGAGCCATTTCACAGTGCATAAACTAAGTACTTCTTACTCCTGCCACGGTTAGAAAAATGATACTTTCAGGATGTCTTGTATAAATCAGAAGAAAAATATTTGGGGGAATAAACTAAGTGGGTCTAATTCTGTGCAAATATTTTGTCAACTACTGCTGATAACGATGTAGTCTTAACATGAACCCGAAAGACTCCATAAGCCAATCCTGAAGACACAAAGCCTCATTTATCACAGTGAGATTCCCAGCACAGGTTAAACATGAAAAAATCATTTCCTTTTCTCTCCCTGTGTTCCTTCCCATCACCTCTCGCCGCAGTTTCTCAACAGAACTCTCCTGGCTTACTTGGGAGTCTGCCTCTGCGTAGACCCGGACGACATCTTCTGTGCCAGAGGGCCGGACAAAAGCTCGGGAAAGCTTGTATTTCTTCACCAGGTCATCGATTGCCTCCTGCAGGCCTGGAGGTGTAACTGCTCGTCTCTCAGCATCAGTCGTGCTAATCACTTTCCTGTCTGCCACCTAAGCACAAGCATTTCACAGCCGTCACACCCGGTACTCCGTTCAGAGGCTTAACTTGTTCAACATGCACATAGTATGATCCCAGATTAAGTGTAGGATAGAGCACATTAAAGTTTTCTATGTTTTGTTTCTCCATGGTTAAGGTTACTAATTTCAACATTTGAGCAACATTTTTCTTTTTCTTCAGTCTGTAAGGAACTGCCTTCAACAAAAAGTTCCAGCCTGTCTTACAACTAGTTGCCACTAAAATAAAGGCCAGTAATATTCTTCCCACTTTGGGATATCTGCTAAATATGCCAAAAACTAATCTGCGCAATCAACAGCCATTGCTGTGAACTCTGGCTTTGGTATTGCCAACTGTCTTGTACAAGTTCTGTTGGTGAATGTGTAAACTGGTATAACTCTGAATATAAAGCTGAATAGAACTCAGTTAGCAATTTATCCGAAATGGCTTTAAAAAAATTATCTCAGCATCTAGTAGTCTGTGAACCAAAAATAATACAAAAGAAATATTTCTCTCTTGAAATGCAGGCGATCTGGGTTTTGCTTCAAAATAATACCGGGGCGGCATGGAAAATACACAGGGCACCAGCTGACATCTGCTGAAGCTGGGGACACTGCCACATTTATATCTACCTTAAATTTTCCATAACAATATATTTTTAAAAGTGATCCATGGTCATTCAAACACTTCTCAAACAATAGAATGGTGGAGTAAATGAACTTACAGTTATCCTGTAATTGCTTAAAGCTGTCAGAAAACAGACATCATAAGGCCTTATTTTCTATGCATTATATGTATATACGTATAGAATGAAACACAACATACTTGGGAAACGTTTTCTAGTGAGTTGGGGGAAAATACATTTCAGTTAATCTTCAGCAAAGTTATTCTGAACTGCTCTCCCACCTTCACTTTGAGCTGTCTGTTTGGGAGGTCTGTGTAGAGCGCATCCCACTGCTGGACAGTCAGGCCCTTCAGAGCCAAGATGGCTTCAATCACCAGCATGTCAGAAACAGCGTCACCAGCTGCCTGCAAGGAGGAGAACCGGTGGAAGAAAGCACTCTGAACAGAAGCACATCCTGGATGTGAATGTTCCGTCTCAGAACGCTAGTCACGGTACAGGCCAAGCATGCCTCGCCTGAAATGCTCCCAAATCCAAGGCATTCTGAGTGCCAACATAACGTCCCAAGCGTAAAATTCCACACCTGACCGCCCATGACAGCCCAAACTAGGCACACAACAGCTAGGTGTGATGGTGTCAACACACAGTCCTGGCTGCTCAGGAGGCTGAGGCAGGACAACTGCTTGAGACCAGGACTTCAAGGCTGCAGTGCACTATGACTGTGCCCGTGAATAACCACCACACGGGGCCACCAAGTGAGACCCATCTCTCAAACGTAGACACAGGCCCGCAACACCGTTTTCTCAGCATCCCCAAGGGAAAAAGACCCAGCCTTCTTCAGCTGGAACGTATCCTTCCATGCACAGCAGATGTGCATGTCCTATTTTTTACTCTTAAGTACTAACGTGTGAGAGCACGACTGCCTCTCAGTAGCATAGAAATTCAAAGTCAGGAATGACAGTGATGCCATACCACAGCGTCATCCACATGGGTGGCTGAGACGGACACCTTTGCCTTCTGATGGTTCGATGTACACATACTGTTTCACACACCAAATTGTTTTCTAAAATTGTATAAAAAATTACCTTCAGGCTGTGTGCGCAACGTGTATGGGAAACATAAATGAACTTAGTGTTTAGACTTAAGTGCCATCCCCAAGATATCTCATTATGCATATGCAAATATTCCAAACCCTGAAAAAACGTGCAATCCAAAACACTCATGGTCCCAGTCACCTCAGAGGAGGAATGCTCCTTATGCTCACCCTTTCCCCTCATGCAGCATTAGTAACTGGATTGTGTTTGTGGATAAATAGATATGAAGGATGATGAGGTCAAGATACCCATGGAAGACAAAGGTACACAAAGGCGACGAAAATTAGCTCTTGAGAAACTTGCCTTTAGACTGATCCATAAAATGCAATAGACTGGATAACTGGAAGGCTCAGTCTAACAGTCTAAAACTCAAGCGTTTCTTTATACTAGATTCCTTTTAGTACCCCGCGACGACAGACGGCATCATGGTAAAATGGAGAGAGAGGAGCTTTGAAGTAAGATGCACCTGAAGACAGGACCACACTCTATCAATAAGTAGCTCTGAGCCTGTGTCTCTTCTTTTCTAAAATGGCGATTTTAACAAGCCCTGCTCCCTGTGTCACTGCAAGGGTTACACAGTAAGGTATATGAAGTGCCCAGCATGTACAAGGTGCTCTAACATTAGTTTCAGCACTTTTCCGAGTGTTGTTTTTCCAAAGCCATATGCTACACTCCAGTCTCAACTCTTCAACCTACGTGTGTCCTTTGGCAAGAGACAACCAGTTATTTTACTGAATTTCCTCAAGAAGGTTAGTTTAAAAAAACTTGGCTGATATGTATATACTCAATAGCTTCCAGGTAGAAGCTTTTCAGCACACTAGAAAACCTTCATCATAAAATGCAGGGGAAGGGAAGCACACATAAAATTCTGCCATTCCATTTCAGTGTAAATCTAACTGAATCTACACCACTGTTGTCAGGAAGCCACCAGGCTAGGCCTCCTTCACTTAAGTCTGTATGCAGTATACTCCGTTCTGTCCAGATCCGGAACAAAGTGACCAGGACACCACCCATCAGTTCTGACCTGGTTAAACAAGTCAATGATATTTCCAAGCATCTTAGCAGCTTTTCTCTTCTTATCTTCCAATTCTTCTGCTAATTGTTTTATCTTCATTTCCACAGCTGTACTAAACAGTGCCTGCAGCAAAAACACACAGTCAGTCTCCAAACACTAGCCAAGCTCCAGTCCCGAGGACTGCTATTCTAGCGAAACCACTTTTCCCGCATAGTCAATCTGGAGAAACTGAGGCGAAAAATAATGGTAGCTTTATGATGTATTCAATTAATACAAGAATTACTGGGGGAAAAGTTTCTTTGTGGATTATATAAGTGTTCATCAAAATTTAAACATCGGGTGACAGAGAACAGCACCTTGACAACCAGTGAACAGACATAACGAGTTCGTGTTTCCCTTCAGCCAGCTAAACCAGTGCTGCTGTGCAGCCAGGTTACATAGGGCCTGTCTCTGTCCTTTACTTTGAAGGATATCATTCACTGCAACGGGCAGAGCTTTACTGCTTTGAAGCTTCTGCAGGTATGAGCTAGGCAAAACCAGAGTGCGTCCATGTCAGCGTGGCAGGTGAGACCATCACTGCAACACACGCACATCGCGTTCCTCACACTTCTCCTGCTGTGTGGAAATGCCTTGCCCATCTTTTTACCGCCCTCAAGTTTTACCGCCTGATGCTGAAGAGGGTTAGCACGCTGGGCTCGACTACGAGATAAAATACACTTTTGTTATAAGGTGCACGCTGGTCACCTGTGTTTGTAAAGCTCTGCTGGAACACAGCCAGCCGTTCACTTAAGCTGTGCCACCAGGGTTGAGGAGCTGCAACATACGCCTGGTCGCCTGTAAAGCCTTAGAACCTTTACTGTGCGCCCTTTACAAAAATAATTCACCAACTCCTGCGTCAGATCACTGAAGTTATATTTTAATTGCATTTTGTGGGGACTCTGTTTTTCCCCTTATGTCCTCCAGAAGCCAACTGTGAAAGAGGAAAATGATTTGGCCTAGATTCAAATTTTTTGCTGGCCACCTCAAATCCACTTACTAAATGAGGTCACTAGAAAAACATTTTTTAACATTCTGAACTCTACAAATCTAAAATCCACTTCATTATATACTTTATCATGTATTTTTACGTAAAATGAATTTAACATTATGTGTATTATGTCTCAAACATTTTTCAAAAATTCTATCTGCTAAGAAAGCAATAAAAAACCTTTCATGTCATCACTAATGACTTTAAACTAATTTCCATTTCTTTGCAGTCTCAGCTTCCCAGCACTTATTCAGTTCATCACAGCAACTGAACTTTTTCCTTTTCCCACCAACGGCCAGTTGAGGAAAATGCACAATCACTTACAAGAATATTTAAAACTGCACATTTAAAAAACTATATTTTCAAAGAACAAACTAGTATATTTCTTCACAAAGAAGAATCACTACAATCCAAAAGAGAACCCCAGTTTCAAAGCCCATGAGGCTACAACGTGTGAGGTGACCACAGAGTCCTACTAGCGCCACCCGGTCGTCTCAACCCAGCGCAGGGTTCCCAAGTGGCCCCAGGTGCAGAAGCCCCATCAGAAAGGAGAGCGCCAGGCAAAACCAGCCGTGACTGTCCGAGACTTACAGTGCCGTGCCCGTTGGCTTCAAAGTAAACTCCAATGTCAAACTCTTGAGCCTTGTGGTGCAAGTGTTTTACACCCGTTTTCGTGCAATAGACAGGCACCTAAAATGGACGTTTAAAGAAAAACAACAGCTCTCAATCAGATGACAGATATCTCCGGTACACCCAGTATCCAGCGAACAAAACCCCCCGGCACTAGCCCGGTGAGGAAGCACTAAAATGCAAACTGCCAAGTGTCCAGTGCGGGGTAGAGACACTGTGGACAGCTCAGGGAACGGCGTCTCTTAGGGTGAGCGGCAGGGGTCTGCTCCCCAGATGAAAGCTCGCAAGTGGGCGCCTGACACAGCCTGACGAGTTAAGAAAGCTGCCTCCAGCCAGTGTGGAGAGTGGCTTGGGCAGGCGACCGGCCAGCTTCTTCTGTAAAGGTCCACGCAATCAGTACTTTAGCTGTGCAGACCAGGTCCATCTGGCTAGTCACTCTGCCACTGCAAAGCAGCCACGACGGCGCATGACTCCGGTAAAACTTGAACAGTGGCAAGCTGAATTCGAAGGCGAAGAGACGGAATCGGCGGAGAGGTCTCTGGGGCTAGCCCTACTCAGACGTCATGGGGGCTGCGGCAACAACGGCGGTTCGAGAGAAAGCCACGGGCGGGTGGACCTGAGAAAGACTTCGGCTGGTTCAGGGGAGACGGGGGCGACACCGCAAGGGGATCAAGAAAGCGCGTTGGTTTGGGTCTCGGAGGCCGCAGCGATGGCAAGGGCGAAAACATGTCATCTTCGGGAGGGTGAGAGGTGACACCTGTGAGGTGTTCAGTTTCATTCCCGGGACCTGCCCCGCACTAAATTCTTCACCGAAGCGTCAGCCGAAATACTGACAGAACCACCCCAGTGCTGCGAGATGACCCGAGCCCCGGGACAGGCGGGCAGGTGGGCCCGACGGACCCCCTGAGCTAGTCCACCCGGGACCCTGCAGCGGTCACGGGCGCCC
>NW_007247307.1:270842-288521 GCF_000164805.1 Carlito syrichta | reverse complement strand
GGCAAGACCTCGGGCCCGTCCGCAGACACCTGCGTCCGTGCGGGGCTCCCGCTTTTCGGAGACAGCCGCTCGGGGCGCCTAAGCCGCCGGCCAGGCGGGAGCCACAGGCCGGGACAGCCCTTCGCTCCGAGCCACGCTGCCCCCGTTACTCTGAAGGGAGAGCGCGGCTTTTCCCTTAGACGCGAATTTTCTCTCTTTAAAGTTTTAACGCCAGCTTTACTGAACTTTAAAGACACTGAATTAAATCCACAAGAGTGAGACGTCGCAGACCTTTGCTGACACTACAACTTTTGTTTTCCGGTGGCCAAAATACCCCAACACCTATTGCACTTATGAATTCAAAACTGCTGATGAAAGCCTCCCACTCGTGAAGATATAATATCCTATATGGCCACATATTTGGACTCATTCTGAATTTAGGTATTTTAGTGAACTTGATTTTTTAATTTAACTCCTTTCACAGCCAGGCTAACAGTCAAAATGAATAATTTCTGTCTTCCTTTCAAATACTTCTGGATAAGGGATTCAAAAGAACTAAAACTGTTTTTGTTTGATGCAATATAAAATATGGAATTGATCTTTCCGGGGTCAGAGATGATGAATGTTTCTGACACATACTTTTATACATTATTTTCTTATCAAACTAGTTAACAAGTATTTTTATATGTTTGTAAGCAAAGATACTTTCACAGCATATCTTGTGTACATGTAAAGATAAGTATTTAATTCTCACTATTCACTTTTAACTGACAAAGAAGAAAAGTGGAAACTACCGAAACCATGGCAGAACTTGTACTTGCTGGTCTGGTCTTGGTAATACCCACCTTTGGCCAGTCACATGTCTACTCAAGAAACCTTCCCAACAGAACACAACAAGATGCGACTCCGAAATCACTTTCCATCTTTCCTACTAGAGAATGACTGTTATACCAAGTATTAAGGGTAAAACTTTTCATTGACAATTAGTATAACTGTGGATGGCTTTTGATTTTGCTTTTAATTCTGTGGACTGTATTTAAACAATTCCAAAGTGTGTTCCTGATTTTAAGATACTAAGTGGTATTGCACAGTTATCGCTTTATTGAATGTGTACAACAGTCCCATGAAGTTTATAAAGCATACCCTTGTATAGCTCCAGGTGCTAGAATTAAATTGATCTGTTACCACAAAAAAAAAAAGAAAAAAGAAAAGAAAAGAAATCAGGCCACAAACAAGCAGCTTCTGGAGGAGAGTTTTGTTTTGCCCACCCATTATTTTTTTTCAAAAGTAAGAAAACCAGGAAAGCTCAGATTTCCAGCTTCTCTTGAAGAGTCTGCCTACACTGGGAGCAGCTGGCCTGGGCACACCTGCCCCCCTTCGTCACCTGCTGTCCTCATTCCCTCCTGCAGAGTCCTGGCAGGAACCTGGCTTTGCAATTCCTACTTTATAGAGGGTGGAAAGGAAACAAACTCATACAAATGCCAGAATTTGAAACAAGAGACAGAAAAGTCGGGAAAAAATTACACTCGTAAGTGAGAAAAAGAATAACGGCAAAGAGGCTTCCAATTGTGTCTATGAGCCTCTAACTCTCAGAGCAGGTGTTGTGTAGAGGACGTCACCTGGCTGATACTAGGGAAGTAATTACAATCTCTTGCCAACCCAGAAAACCTAGCCACAGGAAAGGAAGAGGAAGGAAACAATTTTATTGCTGAATAAGCATTAAGCTGGCTGGATGCACAACCACAGGCAATTTGCTAAAAGACAGCAGAGACAGAACTCTCGTCCTTCAGCAGAGCCAAGTAGATACATTCCAGTCCACACGTGTTCCCAAGACCAAATAACTAGCCACAAAGATGCTTTTCTTGGCCAAACTTGAGTCAGGCTCATTTGACACCGACCAGCCCCCAATCTTGGGCTCATCCTCCAAGTGCCCAATTTTAGCAAGAATCTTGCTAAGTCATTTTAGCCAGAATCCCTCACTTTGACAGCTCATTACCCTTCATATCTGTTCAAAACCCTCACCCTCCACCTTCCCCAGGTAATACGGGACCACCTTGGCCTGCCTTCAGCAGAAATTCTGTTAGGTCAGTTCAGCCAGGATACCTCTCCTCTCCCCCTGATGTTTCCTCTCAGGAACTTTCCATTCACTGACCGACCCCCCAACACACGTACATACCCTGGTCTTTGGCTATAAAATCCCACTAGAAACCCCTTTTCCTTGCTGTATTCCGAGTTAAGATCCAATCTCTCTGTAAACTCCATCAAAGTGGCACCTATACCTATCACGACAGTCCTGAACAAAGTTGACCTCACCATTTTAGCAAGCACTGTTTAATACTTTTTTCTTTAACAGTAATCCTCAAATAGGAGAACTTTACAACACCATTTGTTACACATAGTTTATCCTAAATTTACTTGGTAATTGGGGTGTGTTAACTAATTAATTGCCTTTATCCAAAATACTAATAAAACTTCTCCCATCTCTTGGACAGGTAGGTAGTTACTAATGGGAAACAGACTCCTAAGTTAAACTCTCATGAGACTGGGAGATAGGGGTGTTGTCTTCTTTGATGGTGATATTGGAAGGGGTAACTCTAGGCCCCTAAAGAAAAATACTCCTAAGCTGTAGAACTGGCTTATTTGGCCTTTAAAAAGATTTACACTCATTACAAAGGGGAAGACAGAGAATTTACAAATTTTATAATGGAAAAACTAGAAGGAAAGGGGAAAGTCTCCGTTTTTGCATCAAGGACAATTAAATTTTTCCTTATTTGTTATTTCTCTTTACCCTTACAAGAACAGCAGTTCAGCTTTCATGAACTATGGCACATTCACTTTTATGGGACGTATTTTCCTCACAGAAGTATCTTCTAACAGTAATTAAGAAACTATCAGAAAATGAAGATAGTTCCCTACCTTCATAACTTCCTCAAGATACCGTGTTGAACTTCCATTTGCATATGCAGTCTGTACAACACCAATATCCAGACTTTCTCCAATCTAGGCAAAAACAAAGATACTGAGCTTACCATCAAAAGTATGAAGTATACACAGGCAAACTATGAGTTCTAAAGGATAACAAAATTATCAACCAGTTCAACTGTGCTGTAGTTTATGCAATAAATGACTAAAAATGTACATGTATACCAGAAAAAAAATCTGAAATTTATTGGAATTCTTAGAGAAATTCTATAAGAAGTCCTCTTTTAAGGTGCCTGATCTTTATCCCTTTAATTTTTTTAATAAACGGATTTATTGAATTTTTTTATACCCCCATCCCTCCCCATTGAATTCTTAAAGTATACCTTTTCCAGATTGTAATAATTATTTCCAATTATATCCTATACCTAACTCTAGGTTGAAAGAGATTTTCAAAAGAGCAAAACAAATCTCATTACTATGCTTATCATGATCATAGTTAATAAATCCCTCAGATGATGAGATTTCCTGTTAGAATTTGGGGCTTTGGGGAGTGATCGTGGAACTCTCACTGAAGTGTCAGTTATGAAGAGAGCAAAACTGCATAAAGCTTCATATCATCAAACAGCCAGTATAAGGAGGAAAAAAAGAGTATCTTTGGAAACCAGCACCAATGCCCCAGTGTTGAGAGGACTGGAATTACCATTTGTCTGTTTTAATTTTCTGGCCATAAACGCAAGGAACTTCTCATCTAGTGGGTCCGTGTGGCACTCAATTACGGAATGATTTCACTACCAAGTCTTGTTTCACAGGGTGGCCGATCAACCCACCGTACCTCCACCAGGAGCTCTTTGAGGAAACTGCTAATTAACGTTGCGATCTTGTCTCCATCTATGAGATGAAAGTGACCATCTGCATCATGGTAGTAATAAACAATTCTGTCTGCATCTCCATCCAAGGAACAGCATCGTTCATTGGCCTTCATTTCCATTCCTAGCACACAGGATAATCGGACATGCATTACAACCTAAGAAACGATAATAGGCCGGGAGCAGCGGCTTATATACCTGTAATCCCAGCATTTTGGAAGACGGAGGCGAGAAGACTGCCTGAGCCCAAGGGTTTAAGACCAGCCTGGGCAACCTGGTGACATCTCGTCTCACTAAAATAAATTAAAAAATTAGCTGGGCGTGGTGGCATACCTGTAGTTCCTGCTGCTTGGAAGGCTGAGGTAGAAGGATCACTTGAGCCCAGCAGGTGGAGGCTGCAGTGGCTGTGAGCATGCCACTGCACTCCAGCCTGGGCGGCAGAGTGAGACTCAAACTCAAAAAAAAAAGAAAGAAAGAAAGAATAAAACCCAATATAAAAGGGTTTCCCTTGAAATTATCCTTCCATAAAAATCAATGTCTTAATCTTTAAATAATGGACAGTTTAATAGGTGGTTTTTACAGATCAAGTTCTTCCACAGCAAAGTGAATAAGGAGCATTCAAAATCTATGCTGCAACTTGCTATAATACTAAAAAAAATTCCATTTTTTAAGCCAGTTGGTTTGGCTAGATCAGTTTCTCACAAAATTTTTTTGAAAACGACAGGTATTTCTGAATGCAACGTACCCGGTACTGGTTCTCTTTTACATTTAAAAAATAATCAGCACTAGATGAAGCATGAGCTTTAATTCTTTTTTTTTTTTTTTTTTTGAGTTGGAGTCTCACTCTGTCGCCCAGACTGGAGTGCAGTGGCCGCTCCCGGCCACCGCAGCCTCGACCTGCTGGGCTCCGGCGATCCTTCCGCCTCCGCCTTCCGAGTAGCCGGAATTACAGGTGCGCGCTACCACGCCCAGCTGATTTTTTGATTTATTGTAGAGATGAGGTCTCGCTGCCCAGGCGGGTCTCGAACCCGCGGGCTCAGGCAATCCACTCACCTCAGCCTCCCAGAGGCGCGGGATTACAGGCTGAGCCACCGAGCCTGGCTCAGCTTTAATTCTAATAGAAGTGGTTTGTTCACACCACCAAGAAGAAACTCTGGTAATTAACAGCAAAGGATGATAACCTATGAGAGATCACTGGCTTGTGAAATTTGCATGAAGCTACTGAAACCTCAGCAATTCCCGCATCAAATTTATTAGAAAACGTTCCTTAGCCTGAAAGCAGCAAAGTGACAGATCCAACCTGAGGCAACTAAGTGAACAGCTTTTGTCAGGAATGCGATTATAGAGTTGACTGAAGGACACAACGCAAGCTTCCGGGAAGCGAGGGCTATGGTTTTGGTTTTCTGGATTTTTCTCCATATGTATTTTAGATTCAGGGATACGTGTGCATGTCTGTTACATGGACGTACTGCGTCATGGTGGGAACTGGGTCTCTGGTGGTCCCTTCGCCAGAAAGTGAGCACCCACAGGTACAATTTCTGAGCCCTAACCCCACAGGGGTTATGGCTCTCCTCACACTGTAGTCCTAGTGCTTGAAACACAAAAAAATAAGAGCTCAGTATCTAGAGAACAGATGGACGAATGAGTGACACAGAACTGTCAGTAAAGCAAATGTCAAACGAGCAAGTCAATGAAACGGGGCTCAACCGGTTGATTTACACTGAAGCTTACTACAGTGAGGCTGAATAACATGAACGGAGGAGGCAACTGGAGGAAATCTGCAGAGTTCTCAGATGCATGTCCTGTTTAGAGGGGGCAGCAGCTAGCTCAGCAGATTAATGCCAGGTACAAATAGACATTTTCTGATTTTGGTAAAGAGATGCCAGAGACGCCAATGTAAGAAGACATGCAATTTGTAAACAGTGGCACACAGATACACACACAGCAGGTCAAATAAAACACATCTGTGGGCCAGGTTTTGCCACAGGCTAACAACTTAGGATCTGCAGATAAATCCAGAACACCTCTTACTAAGCTAAAACTTAGAGAAAAGTCTTCTTCCTCATCTGTCCACAGTGAGAAACACTGATTCTGCTGACAGTTTTATAAGTAGACTAACATTCACTTTCCAGGGTATATCTAATTCAGATAAGGTATCTAATAATACTCTAATGCTGGTATCCTCTAGATCAGTGATTCTCAAAGAGAGATCCCCAAACCAGCACCATCAACAAAGTCTGCGAACTTTTCTATCCTAGGCAAATCCTACCCTAGACTTCCTGAATTAGACGCTCAGGCGTGGAGCCCAGGAATCTGTGTGTAACGAGTCCTCAAGGCAATTCTGACACATGCTCAGGTTTGAGAGCCATGGCTCTCAAAGGCCAGTCTCTGATTCTGATTTCCCCACCTGATTTTCTATCAACTATAAGGCATGCAGTGAATTACAGGCAGAGAGCAGACCACATTTTAAATGGCACTGAGAGTAGAAAGATTCTTGAATGGCTAAATGTGACAAAGCCAGGACTGCTGCATGATTCTCAACTCACTGGCCACCTCAGTGTGTGAGACTGGGTTCAAAGAGCTCCCAAAGCAAATGTCTGCCGTGCTCCTGCTGTGCTACCCACCGTGCGGAGGTTTCTGATGACCTTTCACGAAATCGGCCCCACATAAGTGATTGAGTTTCCCTCTGGTCCCATCGTTGAACAGTTGGACTGAGAGCCCCTGGGAAAAGTAGTGCTTCATTTCCCTTAGCTTCAGGGCCCCAATGCCATTTGCACAGTCGACCTTCAGCGACCTGTAGCCATCTCCACTGCAGGAAGCCTCCGAAGAAAAGGGACAGGAGGAAAAGTTCAAGTTATAAAAGTGAAATGTAAAGCACGTATATGTATACATGCAAACACCTATTACTTCAGTTAACTCATCTATGTAAAACAATTGTAATGTACAAATTGTAGAACACTTGGATCCTGGAAGTTTCACTAATTGAGACGCTTACAGAAATAGAGCTGTATTAGAATTTAGACTCAAATAAGCAGGGCCCTTAAAACTAATATTACAGTCTATTGTACATGGCAGTCATTCAAGAGTGGGAATATGCAGACAGACAGTGAGTAGTAAAGACATCTGTCATCCGCTTCACGGCGATGACACCACCAGGAGTATCCAGGATTTTCTGAACTGTCAGTGTCCTCTCCCAATCATCCTCACTCAAAATCTAAGTTCTACAAGAGCAAGGGCTTGGTTCTGCTGAATTGTGCCTGACAGTGACACACACTCAATACCCAGTGGTCAAATGAATCATATCCATCAAATCTCTCCAGGCTTAACAAGTCAGTACACCTAGAAGAAAATCTTTCTCAACAGTGGGTGCTGCAAAAACTAAGCCAACAGCACTTGCGTTAACTAAGATCGAATTCATCTGAGTGAATACTTAGACAGCCAGAAGCAAGACCCCTATCCTCTCTCCCAAGCACAATGTGCTATGTGCCTTGCCAAGTACACGGCAACATACAGTCAGCAGGGTTCAGGGGCCAGAACCTTGTGGGGCCCAAGAGAAAAGGAGGTATGCTGCATTTCTGGCAAAGGAAGGCGGAGTGACAGACCAAGGAACACTGTTCAGTTGACCAAGTGACTTGATTCATTTGTCTGAATTCTAATCACATTCCAGAGATTTTTCACCTGTTTGGTAAGTTCCAGAAAAGCCTTAGAGAGTTTCTGGTAGTAACCTTCTGTGGTTGCCTTTCCATACTGGCCACCAGTATTTCGACAATACACCATGTAGTGCAACTGGGGTGTTGTTAACAAGCCATAATCTGTCACAAAAACACAAAAGCAATTCACCACATTTCTTAGAGAGGAAAAAAAGGTTAAATGCATTCATACTGTAGAAATCTCAGGGTGACAAATCCTTTTTTAACTCATCTCAGATAGCTCAGAAAGCACAGAAACACTAACTTTCAAACTATCCAGATACACAAATTTCCAATGAAATCATTATTACTCAGTTCTAAAAGAAATATTAACTACTATTAATAGCAAAACAATCATGTTGTATAGACAGATAACAATGCAAATATAAAACAATATAGAAAAGCAATAATTGAGTTGTTTCTGGAAACACTGCAAGCTACATAATTCAGATGAATCCTCCTCCTGAAAACAACCAAAATACTACATAAAAGAGAAAAATCTCTTTTTTAAAAAACTGCAGTGCTGACAAGTTATAAAATTATCAGGCCAAAATACACATGGAAGGCAGTAACTCTAAGATGTGAGCTTAAGGGATGCCGGTTCTGCTCTGAGGACATTCCTCTAAACTAGAAATTGAGCGAAAACGTCCATGCTAGGCTAAGATGTGAAACCCTGGAGAAAACCGGACCCTTGGGAAGCTGAACCCTCCAAGGACTAGAGCTTCAGTATAATATAAAGGTGAGTCAACCCAAGACACCACTCCCAGGACAGCTGTCTTGACACTGAGCAGTGTCAGGCAGAAACTCATTTCTGAAGAACTGTCCCCACAGGCCTAGGCCTGCCATGAACTACCAGCCCAAACACACAAAACGACAGGGCTCCGAGGAGCCTCTTCATGAATGCGCCTCAGGCAGACCCAGCCAGGCAGGGCTCCCGGCACCCAGCAGAAGCAAACCCCGAACGCTTCAGGGGCAACGAATGTGCCGTCATCATAACCCTCAAACACATCCCCCAGCAATCTTCCCAGAAAAGCCAAGCAGCTTACAGTCCAGCATAGTCAAACACATAAGAAGTGCACCAAGAGCAAAAAGACCAGAAAAATGCATGGCAGAGATAGACCAGTATCCACTAAGCCGACATTCAGTGACTAAATCTGTCAGTGGACTTGAAGCTCAAACACAAGCAACTGGACTGGAGGTAAACAGCAATCCTCTGAAGGTCTTGAGCCCTGCAGTTATACGCCACCAAGGGCGTTTTATGAAGACAACCTTGGTTCTGGTACCAGATGCGATGGGAGGAGAAGGGGAAGCTCAAAAATGTAAAGAAGAGCCTGACCAGTTTAATGGCCATGTTCAAGACGAAACCATGACCCAAAAGACAGGCTAGAGGAAGAAACAAAGGACCTCGTGACCACTATCCAAACAACCAAAGAAACCTTCACCAAATGATGACAGTAAGGACTCCACAAAAAGCATCTTCTGTTCACCTGATTAACCCAGAAAGCTAGAAGGTGCTCTCCACAGTTTTGTTCTCACCATACCACAAAGTCTTTCTTATTTCAATACTAATTTCAAAAGTGGTCCAGCTGGTCTCTTTTCCGCTCTTGCAGCCTTCCTTTTCCTTCTCTACACAGCAGAGTAGCTTGAAGTGAAGAAGTGATCACACTATCCTCTGACATCAAGTCCCCCAGAGGCATCCTACTGTATCTGGAGCAGAGTCCAAGCCCTTGGAGTCCATGACCCACCAGGCTTGGCACGATCTGTATGTAAACTGTGTGGTCACTTCCCTCCCTGCTGTCCTCTGGGTCTCCCCAGCCTCCCTATGCTGTTTACCTTGCATTTCCTGCATTCACTAAGTTGGAGAGAGAAAGATTAAAAATCACTCTCAGTTTTTCTAGACAAAAGCACTAGAAGGACCGATGGGTACAGAGACAGAAAGAGAAGGCTGGAAAGTCCAACCATTCTGGGGATGCTAGAAGGAATACCGTCTTAGGCGGGTGAGTCCAGCTTGGGGCAGGCCACCTAAGGAAAGACACACCAACACCAGTACTTTGCAAACCGCAAGCCACAGCCTATCAGTGAGACATGGAATTGAGCCAGTGAGGCACAGTCAGCACTTCTGCACTTAAAAAGATGAATGCAGCCAGGCTCAGTGGCTCAGCCTGTAATCCCGCGCCTTTGGGAGGCTGAGGTGAGTGGGTGGCCTGAGCCCACGGGTTCGAGACCCGCCTGGGCAGCAAGACCTCATCTCGACAATAAATCAAAACATCAGCCGGGCGTGGTAGCGCATGCCTGTAGTTCCGGCTACTCAGAAGGCGGAGGCGGAAGGATCGCCGGAGCCCAGCAGGCGAGGTTGTGGTGGCCGGGAGTGGCCACTGCACTCCAGTCTGGGTGACCGAGTGAGACTCCAACTCAACAACAACAACAAAAAAGATGTACGCAAGTCACGTAGCATGGGCGAGCACTGTTTATTGAAACTCCTGCTTCGGTTCTATACATAAGCGTGCACGCGCACCATGATACCAAATGGGCTGCTCACCATGGGTTATGATGCACAGTGAAACAGAAACAGACTGGTGGAGGGGTCCATGCAATAGGCAGTCAAAACGTTTTTTGTTTGAGTTGTCCAGACTGGAGTGCAGTGACACAGTCACAGCTCACAGCAGCCTCAACATCCTGGGTTTTGACGATCCTTTCACCTCAGCCTCCTGAGCAGCACATGTCACCATGCCCAGCTAACTGTTTTCATTTTTTGTAGAGACGGGGTCTCGCCATGTTGCCCAGGCCGGTCTCAAACTCCTGGGCTCAAGCAATCCTCCCAACTCAGCCTCCAAAGTGCTGGGATTACAGGTGTGAGCCACCACATCCAGCCTAAAGACGCTTGAAGAGTGAACAAATGAACAAAGAAAGGTGGCCAGAACTACGGCAACAGAGATGGTCTCTCCAAAGTCATGTAGAACACGAGAGAGAACAGGACGCCCTCACCAAGAGAGACAGGAGAGAAGCCAGCAGCAAGACCAATGAAGAACAGTGGCCGAGCAAATACACGCCTGAAGGAAGATGGGATTAACAGTCACAAAGATCCGTCGGGGACGGGGAAGCGCCTCTCATCAACAGGGTGCCTGAATGAAACGTACTTGCACGCCTAACCCTTAACTGTGCCCCACAAAACCATAATAAAAAATATTTAAAAAAAGAAAGAAAGAAAGAAAAAGGGTTTCAACAGTATGGAAGGTCACACACTCCAACTGAAATGAAAACCGCAAGGCACAAGTTCCTGAAGCTATGGCCAGGTCACCGACCCCTCGGCGTGCCTGACGACAGCGATGCATCCTCTCCCTGGAGAAGTGCTGCTTGTGCAGGCAACACTGCACGCAGAATCCAGGGCCCCGGTGTCCCTGCAGAACCAGAGGCTCCTCAGACATCTCGGCCCCAGGCGAAGAATCCCCACTTGACAACATCCACCCGACTTGGCAATCAGAATGAGCGTGGGGGAGATACTGTTTCCCCAGAGAGGTGAGGACAGAGAGACCAGCAGAAGGTGAGAGAATGACCAGAAGTGAAGAAACAGGGAGCAGAGCCAGCTCTGAGAAGGGCTGGCTGAACAGAGAAGGGGGAATGCAGCTGCAGTTGCAGACAAGATTTCAAAGGCCAAGAGAGGATTTCTGTTTTGAGAAAGATCTCACACCAGGAAAACAGTCACCTCAAAGCACAGCGTAGACAGCTAATTGTTTTCATTTTCTGTAGAGATGGGGTCTTGCCATGTTGCTCACAACAGGCATAACCAATGTGAGAAGAGGATCCCAGCCTTGGTTTTGTTCCATTTAATTCTCTGCCATTTGGTAAAATAGGAAGAGCCGCCTGTCAAGAATATTTTCCGTCACTATTTGACAGGTAACTGCTGATTCCACATGTGCACCTGTTAGGGAACACCAACTATTGACAAAAGCTCCCCCAAATGAACACCGTCAAGTAACTTCAAAGGTGTTTAATCTCAGGATTCAGGCTTACTAGTTGCCCTAGTTGTATTAACTTACAAGTCAGGATAACTACATACCATGGACTTGACCTCCTAAAACAGTCACGCCATCTATTACAGATTGTGAGAGTTTCTCACTGCTGGGCCTAAGGAAAGAAAAGGAAGAGAATAATATATCCCATCTAAAACCAACAGAGTTGCTGGCTCTGCAAGCAAAGGCAGAAATTATGTGCTACAAATTTCAAAATAATCAGTTCAATGTTTCTGAACTGAATGCTATTAACTCTGAAAACACAGGTAAACTATAAGCATTTTCCAGCATCCTTCCACGATCTACATCTTGGAAAGATGTTGGCTTTTAAATGAATGTAGAAAATAGATATAAAAGATACCCTAACTATACCATACCCAAATACCTTTCCAAATTTGACTACAGCAAAACACACATTTTCTAAGAATAGTAACAATAAATACTGAACACACAGTGTGTGAAATGCAGTGCTGGGCATTAAACCTCGAAGAATACAGAGCCTATTTCCCATTTTATTTTGTTTTATTTTATTTTATTTTTTTTTTTTTGAGTTGGAGTCTCACTCTGTCGCCCAGACTGGAGTGCAGTGGCCGCTCCCGGCCACCGCAGCCTCGACCTGCTGGGCTCCGGCGATCCTTCCGCCTCAGCCTTCCAAGTAGCCGGAATTACAGGCATGCGCTACCATGCCCGGCTGATTTTTTGATTTATTGTAGAGATGAGGTCTCACTGCCCAGGTGGGTCTCGAACCCGCGGGCTCAGGCAATCCACTCACCTCAGCCTCCCAAAGGCGCGGGATATTTCCCATTTTATAAAGTCAGAACGAATTATTTCTCTATCCTAAAACCCTAAAACAAAGCAGATCGTTGTAAAACTGCCTTGTAGAAAAAGAAAAGATGTTTTGTCACTTAAATTAGCTAACAGGGAAGAGCCAAAGACATACATGGGATGGCTTTACTGTGGGATAATTTGCTGCAGAACGTAAGTCACTAGCATGTCTCTGCTACCTATAAATCTACAATCAGCAGTACTTGGAAAACCCTCTGATAACACAACAGAGAGTAAAGACCAGTTCAAGCCATGAGGAGGATAAGTGGAAATTTCACTTTGAAGGAATCTCTGGATGAAACCAGATCTTATGTAAAAGAGAGTGCTACCGTTTCAAAGTATACTTTTAATCTACCATTTTACAAAAACCTATCTTTTTGTAAAGGAAGGCAAAAGCTATAAAATATAACAAGTATTTGGCAATTAATATAGTTTTGTTGTTTTCCAATGAACTCCAGCATGGGGACATGACATAAATATTTGAGGCAATAACAACATATATTAAAAGTAAATCTTTAAAAATAATTAGTTAGCCGGGCTCGGTGGCTCAGCCTGTAATCCCGCGCCTTTGGGAGGCTGAGGTGACGTTTATTAAGTGCTTCTCTGTGCCAGGAAATAAGAATTTTGCATATATTGTTTAATCCTCACAGAAACCCTGTGACAGGCCTTATCAACATTTTACAGATGAGGAAATGGAAGCTCCACAAGGTGAAGCGACCAGCTCAAATCATGTGGTAGAGCCACAGCTCAGCCGCACGTCAGATTCCAAAACCCAAGTGCAGTGGTGAACTTGCACTGACATCTACTAAACGGGCCAGGCAAACAGAGAGTTCCACTGCACTTCTTTGCATCTGTTTTGGGGACTCAGACTGATGCAGCTATTTACACCAGGAACTCATACGGTCACCTGGTGTCTCTGCCAATAACCACGAAGGCCTCCTGCTGCAGGTCCACAGCTTCCTTCTCAAGGATGTTAGCGAGCACCCTCAGTATCTCTTGCTCCTCAGCATTGGCTAAGCAGGTGGCATGTTCCTCCCAGGATGGTGCCAGCATTTCACCCAAAGGATCAACCAGTTTTACACCATTGTCTTCCTTAAAGAAAAAACAAACAATGATCAATCTGGGCATATGTGTGAAAATGAGGTGAGAAAGCAGAAAGCACGCTGTTCCCACAACAAGGCAGTGATGGCTGGGCAGCCCCAAAACTTACACCAGATGTCAGTGCCATAGCCCAAGTGAGCTGTATTACCTGGATCACCACATTAAACCCTCATGACACAGGTACTGATTTAGCTAATAGTCCTAATGTCAGTCCAATCTTAAGAAAACAGATTCAGAAAGGTTAGGTAGTTTGCTTATGACCATACAGCTAACAAGAATCAGTGCTGATATTAAAACATCAAGTCTACTTGACTCAAACCTCACAACCGCTATGCCACACTCACTTTTTTAAAAGGCTGTCACTGTGCCTTCACTAACGACAAACTGACTAGGGCACAACTGGAGCAGAATGAGGTAGCGAGCGATCCCTCTCACTATGACTCTGAACTCCAAGAAAATACTGACCAGCTTGTCAGCCAGTAGGGGGCACAGAAACTGAACACTGATTCCCAGCACTGTTCTGCTCAAACTCCTAGAAAGAAATAAGGTGTAGCTCAGAGTGGACGTCAACTGAAACAGCTCAGCGTTATCTTGAGTTCTTCTGTAACTAGCAATGAACACAGGGCTCTCCCTACAGGTCATGAATCAATTATGGGGACTCCTACATTTAGACACTTACACATTTATAGGGACACACACTGAGAAGCTGGACAGGCACCGTCCTTGTTTGAGGGGAGAGGTGGTCCAAGCCTTCAGTGACCTACATAGATTTAACTTGCTGCTGATTTAGCCACAAACGAAGAAAATCTCACGCCCCAGCAGTTAAACAGAAGCATATTATTCAAACCCTGTATTACTGGATATAGGCAATACAGAATAGTCACACGGTGCCAAAAGGTTAGCCAACTAAATAAACAACCCAAGTGCGCGTAAAGGGATGAATGAATGAATGAAGAAAATGTGGTATAGATACACAATCAGGTGTTGCTCAGCCTTAACGAAGACATAACTATTACCACGTGCAACAACATGCACTAGGAGGGCATCACCTCAGTGAGATAAGTCTGACGCATGAAGACAGACAATGCAGGCTCACTTCTACCTGGAATCTACAAAAAGTGGAACTCGGTCAGGCACGGTGGCTCAAGCCTGCAATCCCAGCACTTTGGAGGCCAAGGCGAGAGGACTGCCTGCGTCCAGGGGTTCGAGACCAGCCTAGGCAACTTGGTGAGAGCTCATCTCTCTAGTAAATGAAAAGAAAATTAGCCAGGCGTGGTAGCACACGCCTGTAGTTCCAGCTACTTGTAAGGCTGAGGCGGAAGAATCACCTGAACTCACCAGGTCGATACTGGGGTGGCTGTGAGCACACCACTGCTCTCCAGCCTGGACAACAGCATGAGACTCTGACTCAAGGGAAAAAAAAAAAGTGGAACTCACAGAAACCAGAGGCTGGAGCTGAGGGAAATGGGGAGATGTTGGTCAAAGCGTACAGACTTGCCATTATGGGTAAGTTCTAGAAGACTAATGTTCAGCATGGTGACAGTTAATAATGTATCCTATACTTCACATCTGTTGAGAGTAGACCTTTAAGTACTCTCACTACAGGGGGAAAAAAAAACATTAACTATGCCAGGTGATGCACTGTTAATTAGCTTAATTGTGGTGATCATTTCACAGTGCATACATACTCAAAACATCATGGTGCACACCCTGAAGATATACAATTTTTGTCACTTATACTTCAATAAAGCTGAAAAAATAATTATGTCAAAATGAATCCTTTGATTAAAATCTTAACTGTCACAAAGACTAGATCCACCAGGCCTCATCAGCATTCTGCCCAGAGTTCAGTTTTAGATCCCTGGACCTACCTGTTTGGCTGTTCATTCAAAAGAGAAAGCTATTACCTAGCTATTAAAAACATTCAAAGACTTTCAAAAATGAGTCTTTTCAAATGTCTACCCTTCCCCCAAGCCATCCCCAATCTCTCTGTCCACTGCTAAGTTAACAGAGGAAACAAACACTTTTTCATTACTAATAATGTCTCAATTTGACCAACTTGGAAGGACATTCTGTTATTTCTCTAATATGGCCACACCCCCCAAAATGATAGTCTCGTTTCATTCTCTCTAGCGAGTCATGAGCTAAATGATTACTCTTAAAAAAAAAAGTTGTTTCACATCCAAAGGCACATATAAGTGAGAAGGCACATTCCTAGAAGGAGAATTTGTACTTTGGGTACAAAAAAAGGGGGGGTTGCTATATCAGAGCACTAAACTTATTACCTCGGGATTGTGTGACGCTGTCACCATGACTCCTAGTGTGGACTTTGTCTGTTTTGACCTCAGGACAGCTAATAATCCCATTCGAAACATGACGTGATCAAGATGCTCTGCCTCTGCTCGAAACCCAGCAGTCCCGTATTGAAGGATGAGTCCACTGGGCTTGGCATGTAATGTTGAGTGTTTTGCAATCGTACCTAAATCCATGTCTACAAAATCAAGAAATGTTGTTTCAGGCACAACAAGAAATCTCTCAAGGATCATCCGCTTCAAAAACTGCCACCCCGCACGACCAGGCCGGCCTCATTCTGAACCTCTCCCGGAACCCTACGTGAAAGAGAGCAGAGCGCAGCAGAATAAGTTCTGCGGTTGGAGTTGCCTAGCAGAGCCTGCGGTGCTCGGGCTGTCTAGTCCCGGGCAGCTGCCAGGCGGAAGCCAGCCTGCCCCAACTCATCGCTCATTTTAGCTCCGGGACGGAGGGAGACTTCAGGTGGGCCTCTCTGATTTTAGGAGGGAGACTTCAGGTGGGCCTCTCTGACTGTAGGAGGGAGACTTCAGATGGGCCTCTCTGATTGTAGGAGGGAGACTTCAGATGGGCCTCTCTGATTGTAGGAGGGAGACTTCAGATGGGCCTCTCTGATTGTAGGAGGGAGACTTCAGGTGGGCCTCTCTGATTGTGGGAGGGAGACTTCAGGTGGGCCTCTCTGATTGTGGGAGGGAGACTTCAGGTGGGCCTCTCTGATTTTAGGAGGGAGACTTCAGGTGGGCCTCTCTGATTGTAGGAGGGAGACTTCAGGTGGGCCTCTCTGATTGTGGGAGGGAGACTTCAGGTGGGCCTCTCTGATTTTAGGAGGGAGACTTCAGGTGGGCCTCTCTGATTGTAGGAGGGAGACTTCAGGTGGGCCTCTCTGATTGTGGGAGGGAGACTTCAGGTGGGCCTCTCTGATTGTGGGAGGGAGACTTCAGGTGGGCCTCTCTGATTTTAGGAGGGAGACTTCAGGTGGGCCTCTCTGATTGTAGGAGGGAGACTTCAGGTGGGCCTCTCTGATTGTGGGAGGGAGACTTCAGGTGGGCCTCTCTGATTGTGGGAGGGAGACTTCAGGTGGGCCTCTCTGACTGTGGGAGGGAGACTTCAGGTGGGCCTCTCTGATTGTGGGAGGGAGACTTCAGGTGGGCCTCTCTGACTGTGGGAGGGAGACTTCAGGTGGGCCTCTCTGACTGTAGGAGGGAGACTTCAGATGGGCCTCTCTGATTGTAGGAGGGAGACTTCAGATGGGCCTCTCTGATTGTAGGAGGGAGACTTCAGGTGGGCCTCTCTGATTGTGGGAGGGAGACTTCAGGTGGGCCTCTCTGATTTTACACCTACGTTCAGAGACTCCAAAGTCCAGGATCATCTCGTCTGACAAAAGGGAAACAAAACTAAGTTAACGCGGGAGACGGCGAGCCGAGGTCAGATTCACGGGTGACGGCATCCGGGAAACCCACGTCGCTCTTCCGTGACTTCCCCCAGGCCACAGAGACAGTCCCGGGCAGAAGCCAAGGCCGGCCGTCCCTTCTCCAAGACGCCCCCGTGAAAGGCCTCCTCCGTTTCACAGGGAGAGTCCGGACACGCTCCGAGGGGAAGCTCCGAAGCCAGGGGCGCCTCCGTCCTAAGGAAGGCCACTTCCGCCTCGAGCCCCGAACACCAGACACCGGCCTCCACCCCACACGGCCGGCACCCTCCCGTCGAAGGAGCGGGCCGCGGCCAGGCCCACCGCTCCGGGCCCGCACGCTGGTGTTCGCTGCCGTCGTCCGTTCCTGCAACCGGCAAGGCTTAAGCGGGAACAAAGGTCGCTTCCGCCCAGCGGGAGAGGCCGGCGCTCGGCCGGCCGCCGCAGCTCGGCCCCGCGGGCAACTCTCTCTCGCGAGGACGACTCCGTTCTGGACACACTGACCCGTCGGGAACGGCCCGCGATGACGCGTCAGGGCGTCCGGCGGGCCTGGGTCATCCGGAAGGCCGGGGGCA